>NC_140810.1:13465000-13467500 GCF_050613455.1 Vespa mandarinia
TATATGTACGTGTATATATATATATATATATGTATGTATGTATGTATGTATATATATATGCATGTATGTGTATATATATATGAATATGTGCTGGATGATTTTAAATATCACTCGTTTTCAGGAAAATTTCGGAATTTCTTAACGAAAAGATAAAAAGAAATAGATAGGATAGATAGATAATAAATATAAAGATGAAGATAAAGATAAAAATAAAGATGGAATATAAATTAACCTTAAAGTAAAATTTACCTCATTAATCCTTTCAGCGAGTATCCTCGTTCCTTCCACCGTTCGCACTTAACGTTACCATGATAGTCCGTCGGCACAACGATTGAGAATCCTTCCAACTTGTTATCAAATGTAAAAAACTTCCAAACACTTTTTTATACGACGAAAACGTGTAACGTGTTCACACAGAAAGAAGAGAAAAAGAGAGATATAGAGATAGAGAGTTAAAGAGAATGAGTGAGTGGGTGAGTGAAAGAGAGAGAGAGAGAGGGGGGGAAAGAGGAGAGAGAGAGAGAGAGAGAGAGAGTGAAAGATAAAGGGAGAAAGGAAAGAAATTTGAAAAGAATCAAAAAAAAAAAGAAAAAGGAAACAGAAACAGAAGGAGAAGGATAAATAAAAGGAAAGAGGAAATAAAACTTGATATCAATGTTGAAGTTTGCCCTTTGTCCTTCTCCTCTTATTTCGTTAAATAATAATCACACTCCGCGCACTTTCGTGATAATCAATGAAAGATTGAGAGAAATAAAGGACGAGGGAGAAAAAAAGGATCGGGGGAAAACGTAAAACAAAACAAAACAAAATGAAAAGAAAAGAATGGACAACGAAAAAGAGAGGGAAGGAAATGAAATGAAATGAAAAAGAGGAGGAAAAAACAAAACAATGAAAAAGGAAGCACCACAGTCAGCTTCTTCTCTGATATAATAATTATTTACGCATTAAACACTCACACCGAATCTCGTTATCACGTGCACTTTTCTTTTTCTCCTATTTCCTTTTTCTTCTTTTCCTTTTTTCTCCTTCAAATCCAAATCATCAAGTTCTTCCTCGGCACCTTTTATCGCGAGGTCCCCAACCCCCCCCCCCGCCCCGAAGAAGAATTATCGTATTATATATAATAAATAAAACTGTCGTTGTATGAGAAAACTTTCAAAACTTGTCACTCACACATTATACACGCGGAGAAACGTTTACAACGGGGTGGTCCGTACGAATTTTCCTGTATACTCCCCCTTCCTTTAGATTAAGTAATAAACGATACTCGATCACCCCCCGTTTCTTATCCTTCGTCTTTTTCTTTTTACGGAAACCACCCCGTGTTTATCGATCTTGATGCCAATGATCGTTGTTCCTCGATGTCGTCGATGATCTCACGTTCTCCATCCTCCGAATTGATGATGGACCGATGGACCGATGGACCGATGGACCGATGGACCGACCCGACCGTTTAGGGATTATTAGTCACTAATTTTCCTTCATCGAATCGATTTAACGTAAACGGACCCGTTTTTTCCTTTACGATCACGTATGTTTTTTTTACAAATTGTCGAAACGATATATAACGAGACGATTTAGATCGAGAGAGAGAGAGAGATAGAGAGATAATTTTTCTTTATATACGATTCACGTATTAATATTCCCTTTTCGATCCTCAGGTCCTCCGATCTTCTTCGGGGGGTTGAACGCGACGGAGCCACGGGTTCTCCACTCGCGTGGTACTCTCGGTGCCCGTGTGCCGGAGGCTCTATCGTCGGAGTATCTGCCTCTCCTTGTCGAAAGTGGGGGGTTGGCGTGAAACGTTCTCTCTCTTTCTTTCTTTCTCTCTTTCTCTCTTTCTCTCTCTCTCTTTCTCTCTCTCTCTCTCTCTCTTTCTCACTCGTTCACTCACTCGCTCACTCGTTCACTCACTCACTCACTCTCTCTCTCTCTCTCTTTCTTTCTCTCACTCTCATAAGAGAAGAAGGAGGAGGAGGAGGAGGAGGTGGAGGTGGTAGTCTGATTCGGTGGAGGGAGTTGAGTGGGGGTGTTGTTCCGTGGCTTCCGTCCGGAGAGGGCGGTCCAGTTCCGAACTTGCGCTCTTTGAGTGTTGAAAAAAGAAATGAGAAGAGGAAAGAAGAGAAAAGAAAATAGAAAGAAAGAAAGAAAGAAAAAGAGAGAGAAAGAGAGAGAGAGAGAGAGAGAGGAGAGACAGTTGTCGTTGATTGTCTTCGTCCTTAACGTGTTTAACGATAATTATTGGACTAAAGAGAAGAAACAACGTTGTTATTGTTATTGTTGTTGTTGTTATTGTTGTTATTATTATTGTTATTGTTATCGTTGTTGTTGTTGTTGTTGTATCGTAAAAGAAAATTCGCGTTAGAATACCAAGCCAAGAAAGATTGTCGCGAGTAATCGTGTCGAAGAAGAACAGTATGCGCGTGGCTCGGCTGGCGCGAGATGACTGAACCCCTCCGCCACCACCACCGCCGCCAAGCGGTACTAGGAAGAAAGAGAG
>NC_140810.1:13472500-13482500 GCF_050613455.1 Vespa mandarinia
GCATGAATGTATACTATGTGTTTTCTGTGTCTAATTGTAAGTTTGCGTAAGTGTGTATGTTTTATTTGTATGCTTATATGTGTATTTGTGTGTGTGTGTATGTATATGTATGTATGTGTTTGTGTATTGGGAAAGTTTTCTTAGCTATTTCGACGAACGATAACTTGCGTCCTCGCGTAAATCGAGATATCGTTGTCCTTGTTCTTTTGGAAGATCGATGATTAATAATCCGATCGACGGTGACCAGGTATTATATTCTCTTTTTCTAGAGAAAATTTACATAATTCCGTACTCCAACGTTATTCGTTCGAACGACTTCGTTTCTCCATTATCTAGACGTTATTTTCTATCGTCCATCAAACGGTTAGCTCTCTTCTCTGGTCGTGTCTGCTTTCGCTTTAATGGATCGTATGAGAGAAAGAGAAGGAGAGAGAGAAAGAGAGAGAAAGAGAGAAAGAGAGAGAAATAGAGAAAGAGTAAGATTTACGTCGATGATCATTCTTGATCGAAAATGCTTTGACGAATATAATACGAGAAATTTATATATATATATATATATATATATATTAAAATTAATAGAAGAGAAATCTAATTATTTCTAAACTATGACTAAGCAAAAATGTTTAATTAAGAAACGAACGAAATATATTTAACTTTGACAATATACCCTCTTCTCTATCTCAAGGAAAAAGGAACGACAAAAAAAAAAAAATCCGAAATGACAAAATAAATAAAAAATATTTTCGCTTGTCGATCAATCAAGAGACTTTTAAAACGAGAATGATAAATAGATAATCGTAGTAGCATCTCGAACCAGTTTAGATGATGAAAACAATTTCGCGCAACTCGAGGATTAATCCGGACTACATATTGCTCTCTAACACATCGCAAAATTTATGACGAATCAACGTACATATTCTTTCGAGGTTAAAGAAATAAAAAAGAAGAAAAATACGAAAGCGTTTAATACGAACGAACGAACGAATGAACGAACGAATGAACGAACGAATGAACGAGTGAGCGAGAAAGAGCAAGAAAGAGAGAGAGAGAGAGAGAGAGAGAGAGAGAGAGAGAGAGATAGAGGGATAGATAAAGAGAAAAGAGAGTAGAGACCTTTTAATCTCACGTGGCCAGATCGGAGAGACGCACCGAAGAAGGATTACGCACACGCCTTCGTAACAACGCAAGCTCGGATACGGCTCGTCTGAAATATTCAAAGGTCCCTCCACTTTCGGTATATACACACGTTCCTCGTCTTTTCTTATCTTTACCTACATATGTGTATATATATATATCTCCTTATATGCATATATATGAAATATATATATACGTATATATACCACTTTATATATAAATATGTATATATATATATATATACCTCTTTACATATATGTATATATATATATATACCTCTTTACATATATGTATATATATATATATGTATATATACATAATCTAACGTGTATGTGTGTATGTATACAAGTACATAAAATAAATATGTAAATATAAATATGTATACAAATATGTATATAAGCTGTATGTACATATATATATATATATGTATGCATATATATTATATATATATATATGTGTATACACACGCGTACATTTGCTTTCTCGGACTGGTTTCAGATATGACTCACGCGCGTAACACCGTTCGATCGTGTATTGGTGTGCTCGTATATCAAAACCAGTAGGCACCCCCGACATCCTACGAACGAGACTGTTCCCCCTCCCCTCTCCACCCTATCTTTCCTTCTCTCTCTCTTTCTCTCCCTCCCTCCCTCTCGCTCTTTCTCTCTCTCTCTCTCTCTCTCTCTCTCTGTCTCTCTCCCTCTTTCTCTGTCACACGTACACACACGTACATAAATGCACGCACACGTATAAAAGCGCTCCTTCGCCGTCCACAACGGCGTGTCTTTCATTTTTGCAGACTACCTTAAGTCTAAGTCGTTCTATTTAAGCGAGCGCATGGAATTAAGTAACAAGGCGCTGTCTTTCAGCGCCACATCCGCCTCCCTGGCTCTCGAGAATCGCTTTATACCTACATATATATATATATATATATGTATATATATATATATGTATATATATATATGTATATACATACGTGTTCTCTTCTACGTTGCCACGACTTTCCGCGCGTGTAAACGCATCTACAAGATGCGTTTTCATGGTGTAGTACGTCGTGAGGAATGCGCGTGCACCACGTGCTACGTGCGAGAGTAAAGCCGACCATTATTTTCCCTCCCCCGTGGCCTTCGATCTTCCATTGTTCTTCCCATGATAAATTTTCTTTTTACTTTTTTCTTTTTATTTCACTTCTTTCTTTTTCTTCTTTTTTCGTTTTTTTTTTCTTTTTTTCTTTTTTCCTTTCTTTTCCTAACAGTTCAAAGGACGTCAAAGAGTTCATAGTTCATAGTCGAAGGAGAATTTCGATTTATACTCGATACAATATCGTCAAATAGATATCACTAAAATTGTTATTTCAATTCGACTGCAGAATGATATCAATATGCTAATGAAAATTAATATTAATTGGCCGTTGCGTAAATTCCACCACGTCAGTCTTATATTTATGGATTGTGTCGAAAACAAGAGCCGCGTGGGCGGTGAGTTAATGGATCCTTGGCCTCGGGCCGGCTGCCATGGAACACACATCTGTGCTCGAGATCTAGAGAAGCCGGCCCGCGCCGGACCGACTCGAGAATACTGAAATACTGAAAATATAGTATTTTTCTTTTTTTTTTTTATTTTCTTTCTTCATTTTTCATTTCTTTTTCTTTTGCTTGTTACATCATGGTCAAATAATAAATATCCTTGTTAAATAATGTTATTATTCTTTCCTGCATCTGTTTTTATCTCTCTTTCTCTCTCTCTCTCTCTCTCTCTCTCTTTCTCTATCTCTTGAATAATGAGGATAACGAGGAAGATCGAGTTTCGATAGATCATTGTCTGTCTCTGTTCTTTATAATTAATGGTAAAAAATGATTTAGATATAAACACGTGGATCGTTTCGCTATGCGTGAAGAGAAAGAGAGAGAGAGAGAGAGACAGAGAGAGAGAGAGAGAGAGAGAGAAAGAGAGAGGAAAAAAAGGAACGGAAGAGGAGATATCTCGATTCGTTCACCCCACTTAGAAACGTGAAGGATGACTATGAGCGATCCGTTCGAGGGAAAAGAACGATCGATATTTGTCAGAATTAAGACAGAAAGAGAGAAAGACAGAGAGAAAGAGAGAGAGAGAGAGAGAGAGAGAGAGAGAGAGAGAGAGAAAGAGAAATAGTTAGAGAATTAAACTAATAATTACGTTCTAAGCTCGTCGTACTTTCGATCAACGCCATCGTGTTATCCACAAAACTCTTTCCTCGTGAAGTAGACCTTAATGACGATCGTTACGATGTAATGATCGTAAAAGAGAAAAAAAAAAGAAAAAAGAATGGAAGAGAGAGAGAGAGAGAGAGAGAGAGAGAGAGAGATTTGGAAGGTCCAAATTCGCGATCTAAAAAAACTTTCTAACGGTTCGTAACGCTGCGGGCATGAATTCTTGTTTTTTTTTCTTTTCCCTTTTTTTATTTTTTTTCTTTTTTTCTTTCTTTCTATCAAATAGACAGAATAATATATAGTGACTTTGCTTTACTTCGAACGTGAAACGTCGACAAATCTAACGCATTCGTCGACTTCTAATTACTTTCAAAATTCCTTTCGAATTCGTGAATCTTTCCTTTCTCTTGCGAAGAGAGAGAAAAAAAATTAAAAAACTATTCGTGTATTCTACTCTCTAACTCGTGTAGACGAAAGAGAGTTTGAAAGTCTGACAAAATTCGAAATCGAGGCTGAACAGTTTTTAATTACTCAAGACTAATCAATTGTTGTTGATGTATACAATTAAAAAAAAAAAAAAAAAAAAAAAAAAAAAAAAAAAATCATTCTAACCTATATTAATCCTAATTGATCTAAAAATATTATAACACGTTTTACAGTAAAAATCGAACAAATTTTTTGATTAACATCCTAAAGTAACATAAAAATAGTTAATTACACATAGTAACATAAACATAGTTAATTAAACATAGATAAATTTTAATATTCTAAGTTAACATAAATATAGTTAATTATTTGTATATTAAAAAAGTATATAAAATCGATTCTTCGAATTAAGGATTATAATATATAATTGTTCAATAATTTTTATAAGACAGTTGTTTATTAAAAATCTTTGTTAACATTAAATCTTAACAAATGAATTATATACATATATATATATATATATATATATATATATATATATAATATATTTATCATAATCTTTTTTCAATACAAGTAGATACAAATATCAACAATAATACATTATCGGTAGTATTACTGTCGATTAGAGTAATAAAGATCAATGGTAACAGCGACTATATTAAGATAGATATCATCGGTATAATGTTAGGGTCAATTTACGAAATTAAAAAACAAAACAAAACAAATAATAAAATAAAAGAAAAAATTAAAAGAAAAGAAAGAAAAATAGAAAAAATGTAATGAAATTTTGAATAATATTTTACGATGGATACAGTGGTACTCTCTCTCTCTCTCTCTCTCTCTCTCTCTTCGTAGACTCGTTGGTATGTAAGCATTATGTGTCTCTCATGGAAACGGGATATCCCTCGGAGCTTCGAGTCTCTCAACAAACAATCGATACCGAAGCGAACCTGGTCGATACTCGAGCACCGGCGTAGCTGCACGCGCCGCGTACTTACGTATATCCGCGTCCGGGTGCGTCTCTCGCTCTCACTCATTCTCTTTCTCTTTCTCCTTCTCCTTCTCCTTTTTAACGAGCGCTAAATCGATTCCCACGGCAGCACGAATCGCACCTTATCAAGGAATTCCGAGCCGAGTCGTCTTCCAACGTAGAAACTGGAAACCTCTGCTGCTCGCGAAAGCGTGGGAGAGCAAAACTTGCCTTTTATCGATCGGAATTGTAATGATTTCTTGATTCTTTTTTTTTTTCTTTCTTTCTTTTCGCTTTTCTTTTTCTTTTTTTTTCGTTTTTTTGTTTTTTTTTTTGTTTTTTTTGTTTTTTTTTTTTATCGCAATGATAATTCACAAAAGCATATGATCATCGTTTACTTTGAGAATTTCAAGTTTCATCTGTCAACCAATAAACAAATTTTCACATAAGTGTTTACATTATTATTGGAATATAAAAATGATATTATATAATTGTTTTTGTTTTTTTTCTGTTTTTTTTTTTTTATATATTATTTTTTTTTTTTTTTTTTATCGTAATGTAATTTCATCAAAAGACAATGATACATTTTTTTTTATTTTAACTGTCTCAATTTTTTAATTTTTACTTCTTACTTAACCAAAATTAAAAATGTTCATATACATGTTTACATTATTATAATTATTGTAATTATAATACAATTATTAATTGTAAGAAAATAAAAATGATTTTAATTGCAAATTAACATTTTTTTTGTACTTTTTGTTTTTTTCTTTCCTTCTTTCTTCCTTTTTTTCTTTCCTTCTTTCTTCCTTTTTTTCTTTTTTTTATTTATTTTAATACCGAAAACATCTCCGATATTATGAAAATATAACGATAATAGACTTTATTGTGTACACATATATTACATATGATCGTAATTGAAAAAAAGTTCATTAGAAACGGCACAATCTACATGGTGCATGGTAAAACGTTATAAGACTTATAAGTACCATGAACCATGATTTCATTCCTTCGAGAAATAAAACTAAGACTATAAATTCGTCTGTGTAAATCACGTGGGAGGGTAACGACAAGAAGAGTATTTTCTCATAAGGGAAGCCAAGAAGTTCAAAGAGAGAGAAAGAAAGAAAGAAAGAAAGAAAGGAAGGAAGAAGGAAAGAAATGAAAGAGAGAGAGAGAGAGAGAGAGAAAGAGAGAGGGAGAGAGAGAGATAGAGAGTAGTATAAGGCTTGGTAGATGTTATTGGTGGCAGTTACACGTGTGTTTCTCCAAGGGAAGGCATGGGACACCGCGGGGACTAAGGGACAGGAAAGTACAAGTGTTTCAAGGAACGTGTAATTTATATTCGAGTCTCGTGACCGAGACCGACGGATTTTATGTGCCTTTCGGGAAACGACGTTACGAGGCAATTAATCTTGAAAATCGTGATTAGCACGCCGCCTCGCATTTCTTTTCTCTTTTGAACTCGATCATGAAATTTTGCACACAATGAAACTTTTCTTTTTCAAAAGGAAGAATATCAAATACGTAGAAAAAAAAAAAAGAAAAAATGTCTTCCACGTTCTCGACATAAAATTATTTCAAAAGTTATACGTTTTCGCAAGATTAATATAATGCGCCATTCTTTTTCTCTTTGTAATATTATTGAAATTATAGTATGTCAGTTACATATGAGTTGTATTATTTTATTAACATTATATATACATATATATATGATTTAATATATGTATAATTTTAATAACATCATAGTATACTATTAATAGTATTACACCTTATTATTGTACTATAGTATGTATTTTATTTAATAGATATATTAATTAATATTATACTTTTTATAATATTTTTAATATAAGAATTATTTCAGAGTTAAATATTACCGACATTGGCATAAAATATATATATATATTATAATGCAATTGTATAAAAATATATGCTTACTCTTAAATAAATATCAACCGATCGGTCTGATGCAATTATTCTTTCGAAATCTAAACTTTCGAAATTAATCGCATTGGAAACCACAAGTATATATCATCTCGATCATCGAATCGAACGATTGATACGAAATCACATATCGCGTATCGCACGAAAAAGCGATAAAACGTTAGCTACATATACATATATTAATACATTTACATATATACATACATTCATACATTCATACATATACATATATATATATTCATACATATTCATAAATACATGCATACATACATGTATATCATACTATTCAAATATATGTACATACATATATATGTGTACATACATATATATATATATATATATATATATATATGCATGTATATTTACATGCATCCATACATACATACATACATGTATATATATATGCATATATATATATATATATATATATATATATATATATATACGTAATATAGGTAGGTACTAACGTCGTTCGTCGAAAGAGAGTCGTATAATTTTGCTCGTTATCCGTGCTCGCGCCTGCTGCCGTGGCTGCTTCGTAACGGAATTACGTTAGACGTCGTTCCGGAGTCCTCTAAACAAACCGGTATGCCGGCATACGCTGTGTACGACGTCGGCGAACGACAATGCAGCAACATCACAAATCACGCCGGTAACAATAAAATACCAGTAGCTCACACCCACCGCGTGTCTCTCTTCTACCTACACCACCTTCTTTTCTCTCTCTCTCTCTCTCTCTCTCTTTCTCTCTCTCTCTCTCTCTCTCTCTTTCTCTCTCTCTCTCTCTCTCCCTTTCTCTCTCTCTCTCTCTCTCTCTCTCTCATACATATAAACATTCACTTACTCTTACTCTTTCATTCTCTTTCTCCTTTTCTCGAGAAATTCCTTCCCGTTTTTAAATTCTTGGAATCGACCGGAGGCGTCCATTCATGGATCGAGAGAGATGGTAAAGAGAAAGAGAGAGTGAGAGAGAGAGAGAGAGAGAAAGAAAAAGATAGATAGATAGATAGAGAGAGAGAGAGATAAATAGAGAGAGAGAAAGAGAGAGGTGGACGCATACAGAATGTGTGAAGCAGCTAAGAAAAGAGAGAGAGAGAGAGAGAGAGAGAGAGAGAGAGAGAGAAGGGGAGTGTCGGTGCAAGCAGGAAGAAGAGGAAAAAAAACACACACACAGGGGAAGAAAGGTCTCTCTCGCTAAGGGGATTTAATTGAGAAGTCGAGGAAACAATGGTCGTCGTATCAGCCGATACCACTTGAACCGGACTCTCTCGTACGACTACTACGATCGAGACTCTCGAGTTTACGTGAGAGAATTCGAACTCACCGCTTTCCCCTCGCACTCCATTTTTCTACGAACGACGAACGCTCGACTCGATTATTCGCGTGCCTCTATCTCTCTCTCCCTCTCTATCTTTTTCTCTCTCGCTCTCTCTATCTGTCGTTCTTTCTCCCCCTCTCTTTCTCTCTCTCTCTCTCCCTCTTACATTGTAACAAACTTGTCGCTGTCGTATATACGATCTCTAAAAATAAATGGAAATTCTTATGAAGTTTTTTATGATAATATGTTCGAAAATATGTATAATGGAAAAAATAAAAAATGGATTAACATCAATGGATCATCTCGGAGAATTAGAGAGTTAGAGAGAGAGAGAGAGAGAGAGCGAGAGAGAGAGAGAGAGAGTGAGATAAAAGATATGATTCTCTCAAAGCGTGCTTGCTATTAAACGAGAGCCGAGTTGTATACGTCAGCGAGACGTCAACGACCTTTTATTGGCCGATACCAGCACGGTATACTCAGGCACACGTTAGCTCCTTATCACTCTAATCCTTTATGTTATGTCGTCTATCTTTCTCTTTCTCTTTCCCTTTTTCTTTTTTTCCTTTGATGTTTATTCTTGTTATAGATTATACTTTTTATTTAATATTACATTAATAAATGTAACGTATTTACATACATATGTCTACATATGTTGGTCCATTACCTATAAAACAATAAATAATCATCTATATATATATATATATATATATATATATATATATATATATATATATTTATCTGCCTATCAGTCAATCTCTCTTTCTCTCTCTCTCTTTCTCTCTCTCTCTCTCTCCCTATCTCTCTCTCTTGTCTTTTCTTTTAAAGTTTGTAGAATTACAGGGTGATAGACGAGGCCTCGGAGTTTACGAGTCGCTGATTTTAAGAGCTCGCACGTCGGTGAACTTTGATCCGCGATCGCGCTTCGCTCCGGATCGATGCACTTTCAAATACACTATACTTGGCCGAGCGCAGTATAACAATGGCTTTGAAAAATATCTGTCTGGACACTTTCGCCGCGCGCCCATTCTGCGTCGCCTCCGATCGGGAATGCGCCCGGGCAACGCGACGACGACGACGACGACGACGACGACGACGACGATAATAATTACATCTTAAGAGTTCCACGCTTTCCCTCGCATTAAGAATAAACGGTGCTTTCCGTACAAACATCCACCGTTTGTCTATCGATGGAGTTTCGAAACGATCGCTATAGTTCGTGCAGCACATTGCAAATTTATTTACGACGTACGAAAAAAAGAAATTAAAAATTAAAAAAAAACACACACAATAAATAAATAAACAAAACGACACATCCTTTTTTTTTTTTGTCTATAATCGTTACTGAATTAAATCGTCGAATTATATTAAAATTTCTCCTTTTTTCTTCATTTTCCTTTTCTTTTTTTTGTTCTTTTTTTTTTATCGTTACGAAATAATCGTCAAATTGTTTACAACGTAAAAGAGAAAATAAAAGGAAAAAAAAAGAAAAAAAAAACAAATTTCCTATTTAAAAAGGATTTAATTGAATCATCGAAAATTTCTTATTCGTTAAATTATTATTTATTAATAATTAAAAAATTTATTTAATCTCGAATATCGTGTACATAGAAATTTGACAATAGGTATTGGCAAATGTTATAATCAGTCGAGTTTCGCGATGTTCTGTTTCCTAGGACGATGAAAAGAAAGTCGAGATAATAAAGAAAAAAAGAAGAAAAGAAATAAAAGAAGAAGAAAAGAAATAAAAGAAGAAGAAAAGAAGAAGAAAAGAAGAAGAAAAACGAATGGTGTCGACAAATCAGTCCGACCGCGGTTAAGATCGGAACGCGTTTCCCGGCGCTTTCGTCGCCATAAATTTTCTAGAAGAAGCCCTACGACTCTTGTTACCTTTTTTTTTTTTCTTTTTCCTTTTCTTCTTCCTCTCTTTCTACACCCCGCTGACTGCAGGAGGGAAATTGGGTGAGAAGTGGCTAGTTTTTTCTCCATCTCAAATCGACTGGTGGCCACTACTACTACAAC
>NC_140810.1:13495000-13497500 GCF_050613455.1 Vespa mandarinia
TCGACACTTAAATGAACAATCTCGTTGATATCTCGTAGCTCTGTCCGATACCTGGACCTGAAACGAAAAAAAAAAAAAAAAGAAAAAACAAAAAAAAGAACAAAAAAACAAAATAAGAAAGAGAAGAAATAATAAAAGAAAAAAAAAAAAAAAGAAAAAGAAAAAACAAGGAAGAAATAAAAAACAAATAAAAATGTACAACATCGACGTACAATTTTAAAACCAAGAAGGATATATGATATTAACTTAAAACGATGGTAAATTAAAAAGTATTATCAATTTAATGAGCTATAAATCGTCAATGAATGGTATAATTAAGGAGATTCTTTCGACCATATTATCTTAGAAGAAGCACGTAAATGCGTGCACATTCCTTGCGATTAGACAACATAAGCGTCTCTCCTCTCTCTCTCTCTCTCTCTCTCTCTGTCTTACTTGGTCCAGCGAGGGTGACGGAGAAGAAAGAGGAGAGGGCCGGTCCACGGCTCTGGTTTCGCCAGCCTGGGGCTACACCGGTCGAGTCCGGAGAACGGTCAAGAACCTAATACACCTAATACCGAGTATTAGGCTGCCTCTCTGTCCTATAAACTCGTACGGTACGTAAGTACTTACGTATACTTCGATATCCCGAACCGAAACGATCCAATTGCTAACGCAACGCAACGTAATTAGAATCCAACTTGTTCTATTTTCTATCAGTACTCGGTAAATATAAAACGAACAAACCAATCGTATTTTCTATATCGAAATAAAATTATACGTAACTATCATTAATTATGGAAGAGGGAAATTTGTTATCTCGTTGTACGATTAATTATAATGACGTAATTCTTTTTGGAAAGAACGGAGATACCTACTTCTTGCGTTATTTTTATTAAAAAAAGGAAAAAGAAAAAAATTAAAAATAAATAAATAAATAAATAAAAAATAAAAAGAGACAAGTGGAAAGAAAAAGAAAAAGGGAAAAAGATTTCAAGCAGCCAAGCCAATTTAAAAAGGAAATTATACGTATTGCTCGTCCTTCTTATAAAATGAGAGAGTAGATATTGTTTGTGGTTCGTGCCAGAAATATCGGCTATCAAAAGGTCGCCGTGAAACTTTGCGAAAGCTCCTGACTTTCGAAAATTTCCCTGGACTACCTAATAGAGATCTCTCCGCCTCTTCTCGATTTTACTCGCATGTTTGGCGTGAAATCTTACTTCGTGAAAATCGAACTTCTCTCTCTCTCTTTCTCTCTCTCTCTCTCTCTCTCTCTCTCTCGCTCTCTCGTAATATCATTCGCAAAGATTTCGTACGAAAGATATTCTTGAGATTAATTTACGAGATTAAAAAGAAAAAAGAACATACGTAGAAAAATAAAAGCAAAAAAAAAAAGACGATTTAAAAATTTTACTGGAGAATGATTAGTTTCGATCGAAAGGGAAAAGAAAAGAAACAAAAAGAAAAAAAATGTTCGTTTTAAAAGATTTGTGAAAGCGGCACGAAAAGTGCATGCGTGCATGCGTGCATGCGTGCGTGCGTGCGTGAGTTCGTGAGTTCTCGTTCAAAGACAAATAAAAATAATTACAAAGGAGAAAAGGAAAACGTTTGGAAGGGAAGCTTAAAACTCGGCTCGTTCGGGTGCGACGTCGACGACGGCGATACGACGAGCACGTCAAGCCTTCTTCCTGTCGTCAGTCGACAAGTTAAATATAGACGGTTCGCTCATTTCCGCAGCCGTGCACGATTTTCTTCGTGAATAGAAGCGTGCGTCTCTCCAGACGTCTCCTAGACTCATCTCATCTCATCTTTTGGTTAAACGTAAACTTGGAACGCTCGTATGGTCCGCTTGCCAGCCACTGAGAACCGCAGCATCTTCCATGAGAAAGATACCTATGTGTCTCAACCTATTTATATATATATATGTGTGTGTATATGTGTGTGTGTTTTAATATGTATTCCTATAATAATATATGTATTCCTATACTCATACGTATATTTGCACGTTTCTAATTTACGAATAATATACGATAATGAGAATATTAATAACATTAATAATAATAATAACGAATATGAAATACGTTAAGATGTGACTGTAGTTTAAATAAACAGCTGTTTTGACTGTCGCCTTTCGGATTATACCGATGGACTTAATTAGACGCATTATCCTACTTGAAATATACTATAATATGAATAATATCGTTCGATCGATGAGAAATTCATGAATTGATCATAATCATGACCGTCTACTTCTTTCCATTATACAATATTCCATTTGTCAATTTAATCTATCTGAGAAAATATTTAAAAAAAAAAAAAAAAAAGACACTAGATCAACGATAAAACAAACAGTATCGATTTATATCGATCGAAGTATCCCAAATTTATTTAACTAAACTCTATAATTTCTTTCGTAAATATTTATTCTTCATCGACGATCTTTCTCGGTTCCGTATGAAGATCAGAAAAACAAAAACATAAAGATGATATAAAACGGATGTCATTGCAATCTGTACCTGTT
>NC_140810.1:13502500-13517500 GCF_050613455.1 Vespa mandarinia
TTTTCTTTTCTTTCTTTTTCTAACTTTTACTCTAATACTTTATTTTCATCTTCCTTTTTTTCCCTTTCTTTCTTTTTTCTTTTTATTCCTCCTTCGGATCGATATTAATTGTAAAGAAATAGGACGAAACGAATGAACATGATTTTTTTTCTCTTCTTCTTCTTCTTCTTTTTCTTCTTCTTCTTCTTTTTCTTCTTTTTCTTCTTTTTGATTATCCTCATTTGAATCGTTGAAAAATTGAAAATAATTATAATCGTTAATTGTACTTATTATTGCGAATGATGATATATAAGATGACATAAAAAGAGAAAAAGAGAGAGAGAGAGAGAGAAAAAAAGTTCGAATTGAGTGTATCTCATTATGACAAGATAGAAGGGAGGGTAGGGAAAAGAGGAGGAAGGTGAGGGAAGAAGAAGAAGAGAGAGAGAGAGAGAGAGAGATGGTTGAAGGGAGAAGCCACGCTCGTGCGCTCGCGCGTGTAGGTGAAAACGCGACGATCTCGTATGCGCAAAGCGTTTCAGGTTAGCGCGTGTCCCCCCCGCCTTCGCACCTTCCAACTCGCGCACGGCCACGCGTGTAGTACCTCTCTACTATCCTTCTCTTTCTTTCTTTTTCTTCCTTTCTTTCTCTTTCATTCTCTCTCTCTCTCTCTCTCTCTCTCTCTCTCTCTCTTTCTTTCTCTCTTTCTCTCGCGTACAGACACTCTTTCTCTTTATTCGTGTTAAAGAAGAGAAAGAGAGAAAGATTGAATAAGATAGTAAGAGTGAGAGAAAGAGTAAAAGAGACAGAGATAAGGAGAGAGACAGAGAGAGAGAAAGAGAGAGAGAGAGAGAGAAAGAGAGAGAGAGAGAGAGAGAGATGGAAGATCAGGAAAAGAAAGGATACGGAGGGTCGAGAAAGAGCGAGAAAGATACTAGTGAGGTCTGTTGCGTGGGAGGGAGAGAAAGAAAGAGAGAGAGAGAGAGAGAGAGAGAGAATAAAGCAGTGTGTGCAAGACAACGACGACAACGACGACGATGATGACGACAACAACGACGACTAGAACGACGAGGACGAAGAAGACGAGAAACGAACATGGAGCGTGGTGGAAGCGTACCGGGAAAAACTGGCAGTTCTACAACTCTATTCTGTTCTTCGTTCCCTTTCTGCACGGCGTCGATCGTGCTTACTGCTGTTACTGGACAATGAGAAAAACTGACAGAGAAGGAAGAAGGCGAGGTCCCCTTCTCTTCGTTCAAGCTACTGCATTTGTTTATCGAACGAATCGATACTTTTATTTGTGTATGTATATTTCTAGGTGTTGATGATTACTATAATAAATGAAAGAGAGACAGAGAGAGAGAGAGAGAGAGAGAGAGAGAGAGAGAGAAAGATTTATCTTAATTATCGATTGAATTATTGAAATTAACGTAATCTTTATGAACGACCATTGATTTCGATCATTTTTCGCATATTCTTTTTGAACACTTATCTTATCATATATTTATTATGGAATAAAAAGAAATTTGTTTCCATTCTTTTTTTCTCATTTTTCTTCTTTTTTTTTTCTTCTTTTTTTTTTTTTTTTCTTTTTTTTTGTAATCCCATTTCCAACAAACGACATTACAAATTTCGTTTTCATCGAGGATTTTGTTTCTTATCGGACGGACGAGATTTCTTTTTTTCTTTTCATTGGTTCAAAAAAATCTAGAGAGAAAGAAGAGGAAAAAAGAGATAGAGAGATAAAGAGAGAAAGAGAGAGAGAGAGAGAAAGAAGAGCAGACGTTTGAAATCCGAGTCAGAAATTTCAAAGGTATAAATATGTAAATGATGCCTCGATCCTGTCCAGGAGGGAGCGTTGATTTTCTAAAGAAAAGTGAACGCTTACTTACAAAGGTATCGTTTCGATTACGATTCCACCAAAGAGGTACGGGAGAAAACTGGTATCGTACCTTTAGCTTACGACCGGTAGAATCGTACGGGCACGTGTAACTCGTACGTACGTACCTATGTACGTTAATACGTTTTATATGTATGTATCGTACGTTGGTGTCCACTATGGGCACGCGTTTGGAAAAACTGGCAGCCGTCCGCTTTACAACTCTATTCCACGGTAGTCGAGATCCTTTTCTTTGTCCTCTCTCGAACTTGGCACGTTTTTGTTCAGATAAAACCACATCGCCTGTTCTCCGTTGTAAGGAAAAACGATGAAAGGATAAAAATTATTTCGTTCGTTTAAAATCAAACTATAAGAATGTTATCTGAGATTAATGATGAAGAAATATATAAAATGTGATAATAATTGAGATAAACAAAAGAAAAACAAGAAAAAAAAAAAGAAAAATGATATCATCGATGATATTATCATTGAGATTGATTTGATAACAAAAAGTAATGAAATATATCTGATCCTATTTATCTTATTATATTTAAAGAAATAATACGTATAAAAGATATTGATTATATTAAATTGTAGTATAAATATAAATATTTATATAATTATTGTTATAATATAAATATAAGAAAATTTTTAACAAATTTATCTGTTTCACTATACTGAGGGAGAGAGAGAGAGAGAGAGAGAGAGAGAGAAAGAGAGATAAATAATATAATAAATATTAGTATTATACTTTCGATTTAGAAAGTCATCGAGATTTTAATACTTGTGAGAAAAGATATATATAAATATATATATATATATCATTGATGAAACCAGAAAATGAAATCGAATGCAGATATATAGATATTCGTTTCAATGATAGGTATTCAAGTTCACTCGTTTGAATTTCTTACGGCAACCACGACGAGTTCGCGAGTCGATGAAAATAAAGGAGTATGAATTTTTACGGGTGCAAACATAAAAAGCATTGAGTTTATTTTTCGATCGTACGCCGATATCCACCGCTAACGAGGTCGTCCCAATTAATTCTCGAGCCGTCGTCAAGGTGGTCGATCGATAATCGAGATGGTCGACACGCTGGGCGAAGACGAATCCACCGAAAAAACATCTCTCTGAACTCTCAGAGAAGATTCATTGTCTCTCTCTCTCTCTTTATCTCTCTCTCTCTCTCTATTTCTCTCTCTCTCTTTCTCTATTTCTCTCTCTCTCTCTCTCTCTCTCTTTCTCTCTTTCTTTCTTTCTTTCGTTTACTCCTCTCTTCTTCTGACTCTTCTCACTCTTGTAATTATAGCCGTGCCCCGTGCACCGTAATATTACGTTTCATTTTGCATGACGCTCGAACGATTCTAGATGGCCATCTTCACCGATTGGACTAATGAGTCTATTATTATTAGTCGCGCGATCGGATCGCCGGAACTATACCTTTGCATTTTGTAACGGGCTTCATTAAGATTACGGGCGTGCGACGATGATGCCGACGACGAGGTATATACAGGTCCCGAAGAAAATGAAATACAAAAAAGATAAATAAATAAATAAAAATAAAAAAAAAAGAAAAAAAAAGAAAAAGAAAGAAAGTGAAAAAAAAAAACGAAACATCGCGCGAAGTAAACAACAGATAAAGATAGAGATGAACATTGAATTCCTAGAATTGAAATATTATCCTCGTGCGAATGACGAACAAAAAAAAAATAGAATAAGAAATGAAGGAATAAATAAGAGATTAATAAGCGAACGAGAGAGGACTGTTTTTAAACAAAAAAAGAAAAAAAAAAAAAAGAAAAAAGAAAAAGAAAAAGAAAGAAAACGTAAAAATAACAAAGAAAAAATAAAAATACTAGATCGATCATTCTCCCTACGTTAGACCAATGTTAATGGATGATACAAGCCAATGGTGTATCACCATACAATCCATAGGCAAAGCGTACGCTTTGAAAAAGTGAGCATCCAAGAGAGAGAGAGAGAGAGAGAGAGAGGGAGAGAGTACCATTGGCAAATAAAGCAAACGACGCGGTCCGCACACTCTCTCGTTCCCTCCCTCTCTCTTTCTCTTTCTCTTTCTCTTTCTCTCTCTCTTTCTCTCTTTCTCGTCCTTCCATGAAGACCACCCCTTTCGAGGACACGCGTCGAAAAGTACGTCGACATGCAAATTCCTGGCGAGCGACAATGCGACTCTCCTTCCGAAGGGAGCTCGAAAATGGGTTGTAGTAGATAGGGTGAAAAGGGAGAAAAAGAGAGAAAGAAAAAAAAAGAGAGAAGGAGAGAGAGAGAGAGAGAGAGAGAGATGGAAAGGGAGAAGGAGAGAAGAGATATCACCCCGTACACGCAATTCACGGATGGTTCGCGCGAATCGAGTGAGAAGGAAGGCGACAACGTAGAGACTCTCTCTCTCTCTCTCTTTTTCTATCCCACTAACATCATCTGCATATCTAAATAATCGAACGTAGCCATGTGTCGTAGCGCGACAAAGAAGAGAGTTGGGTCCCTCTTTCGTAGTAAAAGGACGTATGGCGTGTGCTCCCGTCGTTCTCCACCTTCTTCTTCTTCTTCTTCTTCACCTTCTTATTCTTCTTCTTCTATTCCTTCTTCTTTTACCTTCTTCTACTCGTCTTCCTCTTCGTTCTCGTCGTCGTCGTCGTTGTCGTCTTCGTTGTCGTCGTTGTCGTCGTCGTTGTCGTCGTCGTTGTCGTCGTCGTCGTCGTCGGTAGCCCGACGCGGTTCCCCTGTTTTGCATTGCAAATCGCACACTGCTCCGGTCCCCGGGGTTCCTTGAACCAGATCCGATTGGCTCTGGCAATACCGCGAATCTAGATCTATCTCTCTCCATTGGACCTTTAATCCCGCGGACGCGCTTCATTGATCGTCGATTGAAAACCACCGTCACCTTTCTCTCTCTCTCTCTCTCTCTCCCTCTCTCTCTCTCTCTCTCTCTCTTTATATCTCTCTTTCTCTCTCTTACTTTCTCTCTCTCACTTTATCTCTCTTTTTCTCTCTTTATATCGCTTCTCACTCTTTTTTATTTGACGCCATTTTTATCAAGCGGAAAAGCTAAGCTACCCTAGATATTTTTTTCTCCTCTTCTTTCTTTTTCCTTTCCTTTCTTTTTCTTTCTTTCTCTCTTTCTTTCTTTCTTTCTTTTTTCTTTTTTCTTTTTTCTTGTTTCTTTTTTCTTTTTTTCCTTTTTTTTTTTTTAACCGGCAATATCACACCGTCCTACCGCTAAAGTTCCGACAGCTGTTTCGGGTATACATTAATAGAGCTTTGATAAATCGTTCTCTCACCGAGGAAATTTCAACGTTGTTATATGCTAATCAGAGGGATCGTGGAGAGAAGAACTATCGGATGCTCCGTTTGGTCTATCCTTCAAAATGGTAAATGCGAAATCAAGGAGGATATATACATAGGTTTGATGTCATACGTATGTATGTAGATAGGTAGGAAAGAATTGCGGATCATCGAGCTGGAGCATCGTAAATTCAAAACGATATACATATGTCATTACTGTCTCGTTCTCTCTCTCTCCCTCTCTCTCTCTCTCTCTCTTTCTATCTTTCTCGCGGACCTACGGAAATGATTCATTGATCATTCAACGAAAGAGAGTCGCGTTTTAGTCGTAGATACGTCACCCTCGATACATATACCGACGAATGCGCGTGCCAATTGGCAGCTGCCATTTTTTGGTAATGAATCGACACAGACCAAGTACAGAGAGAGAGAGAGAGAGAGAGAGAGAGAGAGAGAGATTGAGAGAGAGAAAGAAAGACGTCCTTCGCTGATTTATCGACCGATTAGCATACTCGCGAAATCTGTAGGGTCGGTGGTACCGAACGAGCTGGGTAACTCTTTCTTTCTTTCTTTCTTTTCTTTTTTATTTTTTCTCCTTCCTTCTTTCTCTCTCTCTCTCGCTCTCTCTCTCTCTCTCTCTCTCTCTCTCTCTCTCTGTTTCTCTATCTCTCATTTCCCCCTGCGCTTCCGCATGTATGTATGTACCTACACGAACGATGTACGCTCAGCTGCAGGAATAATGAATTTAATTGCGAGCTGTACGAGCTAGCCGCTCTCGTATCGCGCATGCGATACACAACTTACAGCCTCGTATAACTGCCGACGCCGTAACGAACTCCGTTTGGTTATCCGTAAACTCGCTCATGGAGAAGGTAAATTCTTATGTGGTTCCGCTCGTTGAATTTTCATACCTTCCCTTCAACACCTTTCATTTTTATCATTTCGTTTATTATCATTATTGTGATTGTTATTATTATTATCACTATCATCTTTTCTTTTCTTTTTCTTTTTTTATTGCCATTGTCATCATCGTCATTATAATCGTCATTTATTTGACGATATAACTCGAGAAAAATTTATTTTGAATAAATTATATCGAACCGCCGAGGATCCCATCGTTAAGAATCGAGTTTTCCCCATTGACCCATCGAAGAGAGAAGAAGAAGAAGGCGGCAGGTCACTCGGGCACACACAGGTGAACCGATCGACACGCTAAGGCCGGTTCGAGATCGGTAGCTTTCGACGGGTCAACCTCCTCATTATACTTGGCCGAGACAGGCTACGGATTATAGCATCGCTTTATTACGTTGCGAAGGTGTTGCTTGATTTATGACGTACCAGTCGGACCCCCGGTTGTGTGATTTTTTCATCTTTGGAAAGAGTTAGACAGAGATAGAGATAAAAATAGAGAGAGATAGAGAAAGAGAGAGAGAGAGAGAGAGAGAGAGGGGAATGGGGAGGAATAGAGATTCATAGTTCGATGAACGAGCATATTTACGAATTTTTTTATTTTATCTAACAATTTGAATATTTGAATAATTCTTTGAATTACATAAAATGTATATTTAAATAAATTTATTATTAGGAATTACCATGTCAAATTAGAATTTTAATAATATACAAGATGAAAAATTTCCATAATGAAAAATGAGAAGAGAAAGAAAGTGAAATCTTAAGACGTAATGGCAAGTCAGTGAGACTCTATGAAACGTACGGTTCCGAGTTCGTGCTATCGCTCGGACGATATCAACGACTGCGGCGCACCGGCTATATCAATATTATGCTTAGTCGTTTCTTGGTAAATCCTGCCTCACACCGGGCGAAACTGTTGCGTCTGCAGACTCGAGATCGGATACCACACAGTGGATGGAACGTAGAGAAGAAGCAAGAGAGTCGACCGCTGGTCATCCTCCAGAGAAATCGATTCTCTGATACGTCACTCTCCTTCTCTCTCTGTCCTTCTCTCTCTCTCCTTTCTTTCTTACTTACTCACTCTTTATATATATATATATATATATATATATATATATAATGGTAGGTAAGTAAGTACTACGTATAACTAACATTCGAGGACAAAGGCGACCTTCTTGTAAGGTGTAACTTCTCATCCGCCATTTTCTAAATGATGAATTCAAAAGAATAAATTCCTACGCTTTATAAATATATATTACATAATAAGATATTAATAAGACATATATATATATATATGATATATCTAGATACTCACTATATATACATATATATATATATATATATATATATATATATATATATATATATATGTCATAGTAATTTAGTCTCCTTTTGCTGAGGAGTTTTGTTTGAAAATCTTTGACATTCCTATTGTCAACATAATATCAAGATCCTTCGTCCCGTTCTAATATCGAAATGTCTCGTACGGATATATCGACTATGTTATATCGAATTGGACGATCGATCCACCGAACGAAATGTCATTTAACATATAAGAGTTCCGGGAGCGAACGGAGACGAGACTTTCGAATTTAAATTGCGATCGGTTTGCCGAATACCCGCGAGTCATTCGATCGTTACCTCACTGACGCCCAACTTCAACTATATATACCCCATACCTCTTACGATATATTTCGATTTGATCAAACTCGCCACGTTATTCCATCTTAATGCGCCTTTCTAGTTCTGCATTATCGAAGTTAGAATGCGTGTGTGCGCGCTTACACAATGAGATGTGATAGAGAGAAAGTACGATTCGCATGGATAGAATCCATAACGTTTCTTTATTCTTTTTATTTTATTTTTATTCTTATTCTTATTTTTATTTCATTTCGTTTCGTTCTTTTTCCATCCGCCCCCCTTTCTCTCTCTCTCTCTCCCTCTCTCTCTCTCACTCTCTCTTTCTTTCTTTCTTTCTCTCTTTCTTTCCCGGAGATTCATAAGATAATAATATATATTTTCGATCCTGATCAAACACGTGTAAATCGTTTTTCTTTAGGAAAAAGAAAAAAGAAAAAAAAAACAGAAAAAGAAGGAAAAAAAGAAAATAAAAAAGAAGAAAAAAAAGCCTATGATACATTCTCATAGGCAGCTGTCCCTGCAAAAGCGAGTAGTCAGCGAGATTCTTGGGCAACTCGTCTCGAGCATTGTAATCGATTTAGAAAAATCCACATAAGGAAGGGGCGGTAAGGAAGGAAACCGAAATCACGTCGAAGGGTGAAGAGAAAGACGAAGGAAGAAAAGATTGAACCGGATTCACGAAAAAAGACTAGCTTCTCTCTCTCTCTCTCTCTCTCTCTCTCTCTTTATTCTTTTCTCTTTTTTTTTCCAAAATCTAGGGATCGAGGAGCGTGCACGAAGTCAACAGCAAGTGTCGGGTGACTTAAGAATTCGCAACGGGTGAGAGCTCGACAAAAAGGACGAGGTTAGGTCGTTCCGTTTACCAATGAAAAAAGGAGGACAATTTCCACGCTCGACCCTTTCAACATCTATGGATTTTCCGGAACAAGATGTGCACAGAAGGGAAAAACGGCCGCTAAATACGTCCTTAATGTCGACACGGGTTATCCTATTGTCGTCCTGCGGTTATGCAATTTCGTCTGCGACCATCGGCAATATAACACTGTTATAGAACGAACTGGTACAATGAAAGAGAAGAAGAAGAAGAAGAAGAAGAAGAAGAAGAAGAAGAAGAAGAAGAGGAGGAGGAAAAAAGAAGAAGAAAGAAAAAAGAAAAGGAAGGTTGGAAAAAGGTCTACGACCTTTCTTCGTCCTAAGAAGACGACAAATCGGTCAGTCGTGAAAAATATCTTTTAATGTGCTACACCTTTTTTCTTTCTTTTTTCTTTTCTCTTTTTTTCCTTATAAATAATTCTTTCGCATCAAACGAAATACTCGAAGAAATTGGATAATTAATTATAAACGATAATAATTATCGATGAAATCGTTTTAGGGTCCGAATTCAAGATTGGATAAAATCATCGAGAAAGTATTGTCCGAAGAAGAGTGAGAATGAGAGTGAGAGAGTGAGAGATAGATAGATAGAGAAAGAGAGAGAGAGAGAGAGAGAGAGAGAGGGAGAGAGAGAAAGAGATATTGCCCGAAGAGAAGTAGAAGAAGGCGAAAGAGATTATTAAAAGAAAGTTTGGGTAAGGGTAACGCAGAGATTCGAGACGGTCTCGCGATTTACATTCTGTAATTATCATCTCGATATGAAAAAAGTAAGGAGTGTTGTGTGCCGACGTCCGACAACGCGGCCGACGAAGGGTAGGTAGAAATCTTTTCGATCTGCAATTTTTCAAACCAGGCATATATCGTTGCTCTCTTTCTCACACAGGAATACAACACCCCACCCCACCCCTCGCATTCTCCCCCTAGCCGTCCTCTCTTCCAACCCCTCTCACCTCTCGTCTCCGCGTTCCCTGTCCCCTCCCCTCACCCCCCCCTCCCCCACCACCACCATTACGAACGGAAAGCTTATTCCCTTCCAATTACCATCTCATATTCTCCACCATTCTTCCAACTCAGCACGAATGTTAACGAGCCGTAGGAATATCGAGATGATCTGCGTCCGTCACTTTGTCTCAGACCTGTAAGGTGGTGCGCCACTCCTTTACGATTTTCGCGTTCGGTCTGCGCGTGGACAAAAAGCCGATGCTGATACACACGAAAGCAAAATGTAGTAGAAGAAGAAGAAGAAGAAGAAGAAGAAGAAGAAGAAGAAGAAGAGGAAGAAGAGGAGGAGGAGGAGGATGACGAGAAGGAGGATGAACTCTTCGAATGGTGAAAGAAAGAGGACTAGCGGGATACGATGACGATGCGAAAGTTATGGAAGAAGGTAAAATGAAAAATAAAAAGGAAAAAGGAAATGAAGCGATAAGGAGAAAGATATATATATATATATATATATATATATATATATATATATAGACAGAGAGAGAGAGAGAGAGAGAGAGAGAGAGAGAGAGAAGGGGAGAGAGAGAGAGAGAGGAGGAGAGAGAGAGAGACAGAAAGTCAGTAGCAAGGACTCCGCGTATATGTAGATCCTTGAAGAAAAGAAGAACGATATAAGAATGTTTCGTTTTTGGAAGAGAGAAAGAGAGAAAGAGAGAGAGAGAGAGAGAGAGAGAAAAAAGATAGCTGCTCACGGAAGTCCCTATTCTTCTTTTTTAATTTTAAGAATCCAGTTAGTCCAGAAGAAAGAGAGAAAAAGAGAGAGAGAGAGAGAGAGAGAGAGAGAGAGAGAGAGAGAGATACATCGGACAATCCTGGGTTCATTTGAATAAGTCGTGTAAGTACTAGCTTGCTCGAACGATACAGAACCGAGCAGTTGTGTTCGTGAAGAAAAGAACAGTGAGGAGTAGAGAAGAAGAGAAGCAGAAGAACCGAAGAAGGAGGATAAGGAGGAGGAGGTAGAGAGAAGGGTAAAGAGAGGGGGCAAGGTATATCGCTTACAACTAAAGCTGCTTTCACGGACAGGTGCACCTACGTGCACTAATACACGCTCACGTACCACGGTGAAAAAGGCTCGGGCATTATACATTATGATTCGTCATTTCGGAATAACAACGAAGCCCAACGCCGCCACGCCCTCGCCAAAGAATTCCACATTTGGGACACGTCGAGCCTGGACACGCGTAAAGAAGAAAACTTTAACTGCCTAACATTTCTTTTTTTTCTCTTTCCTTTTCTTTTCTTTCCCTTTTTGCTTATCTTTTCTCTTTTATATTTGTGCAGATGTTTAGCTTTCCATGAGATCTGGAAGATCAATTTGAACTCTTAATTATTATTAATACTAAATATCATTTTGTAGGATATCTCTAAGTAATTAAGCAATCAATAAATCAATCGATTTATTTGATTATTTGATATAATTTTATCGAAAATTTATATATCGATAAAAAGTCCATTTTAATTGTATGTTAATGTAATATGTATGTAGCAATCTAGAGAGTATATTTTTCTAAAAATATATACTCAAACAATTTTTACAAGCGTCAAGATTCTGATCTATCACGTTAATTGTTTTCGTACAAATGCGTTAGAAAAAAAAGAAATATATATATATATATATAAAATCAATATTAAATCGTAAAATGTATGTGACTCTGTTTAGAAAAATCTTGTTGCTTCTTTTTTCATTTCTTTCTTTCTTTCTTTTTTTTTTTCTTTTATTGTAAAATATGCCAAAAAAATTGTTTACAAATATCAGATTTTGTCTCCGATCGAATATATGTTGTAATTATCGAGTTTGACAATATCTAACAAGCAACCGGTTTCCAAAGAACGAAAGTCGAGTTGCACCGATATAGTATAAGTTATCACACTTTCTCGATCATATTTCTTCGTACGGTTTCATAGTTCGCGTATAGTAAGAATCTAAATCGGTATGATCTGAAAAAGAAGAGAACGAAAAAAAGAATAAAAAAAAAAAAAAAGAAAAAGAAAAAACAACAAAGAAAGAAAGAAAAATAAATAAATAAGTGAATAAATAAATATAATAAATAAATAGATATATTAAATATAACAAAAAAAAAGAAAAGAAAAGAAAAGAAAAGAAAAGAAAAGAAAAGAAAAAGAAAAAAAGAAAAGACATAAAGAAATTTCTTCCCATGGCATCCCGCGAAATGCTTACTTCATCCTATCCAACGAGTGCCTCGCAAGCGAAGAACCCCAACGTGAAATCTGATTTCACGCTCGTCGATTATTCCTCTTATCGGTTAATCGATGGAGTCGAAAGGATCATTTTCAGAGCGGGTTTTATACTATCCGTTTGCTCTCGACATGTTCAAACTTTCTTACTCGATTATATATGTACCCATATAGATATATGTATATAGATATATATATTATGTCTGTGGATACGTTTGACGTTTTAACAAAATTTTTTTCACGTTTACATTATTTCTCGAAAGGGACATTTCTTTTTTATCTTCTTTTTTATTTCTCTTTTTCTTATCGTTCTATTTGTACGTTATCATTCGTAGATTATGACGTATTAATACATACACATAATATCTAGAAGCTTTCAATTGAACATTAATCGAACGATTCAAACGTTTGTACTCCATTGTACCTATATATATCTATATATATATATATATATATATATATATATATGTAATTTAATTATTTGTCGAAGGAGACTTTTCTTTATTTTTTGTATACTACTTTATCATCTCTATTATACTGTCATATTATATACATGTACTATTTTCATTCAATTAAGTAAAAATAAATTGAAAACTATCTTATTTAATTATATATACAATAATATAAATGTACATATATGTTTCTGCAAATGAACAAATCTTTGACACTCGTATGATTATTTCGAAGAAGACGTATTTCTTATTTTTCTATCCCATTTTATCATCTTTATTTATAACGTGTCACTATTAAATATAAAAATAAATAAATATATATATAGATATATATATATATACATATATGTATATATAATCGAATATTAATAAAGTGCATTATCATTATTTGCAGCATATATAATTAATTTTTCCAACGAGTAACCTTATTTCATTTCTTTCCTGTTTATTATTCTACATTACTATAAAGGTCTAAATAAGATATATATATATATATATATATATATATATATATATATGTATGTATATATCTATCTTTCTCGGTCACACACGAGACAAGATTGTTATTCCACGTCGGTTTGTCCTATAACGAGGCACCATGCATCTTGAATTTCGACTGGAAACGGCGGTGTGCCTGAGTAAACTCCTGTAACATCGATTTTCGAAACATTTCCTGTCTCCTACGAGCGTAAGCGCACGCGACAGCTCAAACAAACATAACGTCGCGTCTCCGCAAACATTTTGACGAGAGAGGAAGAGAGGGGAAGAAAGAGAGAGAGAGAGAGAGAGAGAAAGAGAGAGAGAGAGAGAGAGATAGAGAGAAAAAGAGAAAGATAATAAAGAAGAAAAAAAAAGAAAATAGAAAGAAAAGTCGCTCGACATCTCGAAAGACGAGAAGCGAGTTTAAATCGAAGAAACTCTTACTAATAGTTAGACTATTCTCTCTCTCTCTCTCTCTCTCTCTATCTCTATCTCTATCTCTATCTCTATCTCTATCTCTATCTATCTATCTTTCTTTCTTTTTCTCTCCCGTAAATACATATACCTACATGCATTCGTAGACACATGTACACACACACACCCACCCACACACATATATATATATAGTATACAACTACTCTAACTCCTTATAGAAGGCGATCGACGTGTATTAATGAAAGCCGAGAAAATAATCCTTTAATAGCCGCTATCGTTGTTGCTCTCAAAGCATAAAGGCAACGACGTTGCCTCGGCCGTTCGTTCGTTCGTTCATTCGTTCGTTCGTTTGGTCGTTCATTTACGAAGCAATACGAGACACCCGACGAGCCGCGTTTAAATTCGAAGAGGGCAGAACATACCGCTTGTTCTCTCTTTCTCGATCGACAGGGAGGAAAAAGAAAAAAGGAAAGAGAAAGAGAGAGAGAGAGAGAAAGAAAGAAAGAAAGAAAGAAAGAAAGAAAGAAAGAAAGAAAGAAAGCTGACGTTGGTGGTGGTAGTGGTGGTTGCGTCTGGACGAACTTGAAGGAGGTGGAGGTGGAGAGACAGAGAGAGAGAGAGAGAGAGAGAGAAAGAGAGAGAGAGAAAGAGAGAGAGAGAGAGAGAACGTTGGCGCGAACTCGCTTGGAAAAGAAGCCACCCGCTTCGGGCAGCGCCGGCAGAAGGAGAGAGGAAGGAGAGGACCAAGAATCGCTTCCGAGGATATGGAGGAGGAGGAGGAGGAGAAGGAGGAGGAGAAGGGAGAAGGAGGAGAAGAGAAGAAGAAGAAGAAGAAGAAGAGCGGTAGAAAATGAGCGAGACCGAGAGACCGTGAGCGATAACGCCGGTTCAGAGAGGATGAGAAGAAGGATGAGGATGAAGAGGAGGAAGAGGAAAGAGGAAGAAGAGGAAGAAGGCGTGCGTGCGTGCGCGAGATCACCAAAGAGAACGAGAATGAGAGCGAGAGAGAGAAAGAGCGAAAGCGAGAGCGAAAAAGAGAGAGAGAGAGAGAGAGAGAGAAAGAGAGAAAGAGAAGAACACGGTCGAAGGCCAAGAAGCTCGCAAGAAGCGAGACGAAACTGGTCGCATTCCGCGAGACAAGAGCCGTGTGGAAGAGACGTCGAAGAGACGTGGAAGAGACGGAGGGAACGGGACAAAAGAGGATCACGCGGGTGATTACAACATTAATAAACAAATGAGCCTCGAGGCGGGAGAATTTGCCATCCAATCGGGTACTGGAGGCGGACGCGAGGCGGAGCCACTTCCGACCAACCTCGAGGGGCTTCCCGAGGACGCTCGCTCCCTCTCTGTGAACCTTCCTCTCCCTCTACCTCTTTCCTTTTCTTTCATTCTCTCTCTCTCTCTCTCTCTCTTTCTCTCTTACTCTCTCACTCTATCTCTCTCTCTCTCTTTCACTCTTTAGCTTTTTCACTCCCGCTCCTAAGCCAGACCATACTCCCACCCGTTGCTTCGTATTCTCCTTCGAAACGAAGAAAAGACTATAAGCGCTTTTATGTATCTGTGTTTATGTATGCGTGCATATGTGCGTACCTATGTACGTACGTCCGTGTATGCATACGTATGTACGTCCGTGTATGCGTGTATTTGTACCATGCCGATCTAAAGACACCGAGGATAACGAGTGAGAGAGAGAGAGAGAGAGACAGATGGATGTGTATATTCGTAGATATGGACGATTAAAAAATAAAAGTTTTGTATTATTTTTAAATTATACGCGAAACTTTGATACTCTTAACCGATAATAATTAATGAATTAAATTAAATATTAAATTTAAATTGAAATAG
>NC_140810.1:13520000-13525000 GCF_050613455.1 Vespa mandarinia
AGATATAGAAATACGTTAGGTAAGATGTTACTTTTCAATTATCTAATCTTCCTACGTGTTAGCTTTATTAGCACGTAAATGGCGGATTGATCTTTCTTATATGGTTTCTACGTATGAGAATTGGTGGTTTAACCTCGACGGTTTCAATAAATCGAAAGTACTATTAAATGCATGTATTTTTTCTTTTCTCTTTTTTTTTTGTCGTGTCCTTTTCGTTTTATTTCTACTAAGGTCTTTACGTGGTTTCTAATAAATATTTTTAATTATCGGCCATACCATAAAAGTAAATAAATCCTACCTACTAACTTATTCTTCGATTCCAGTAGCCGATCTTCTCTTGGAATTGTCTTTCTAATCCGACTTGTCTTTCTCTCTCTCTCTCTCTCTCTCTCTCTCTCTCTCTCTCCATCTAATGCGTCCCTTTAGAATAATCTTCACTCGACAAGGGACTCACGATGGTTAAGAAGCGAACATAGGAGGCACTTACGGGACACACACGGGGAACGTGTCTCTTCCTCTCTCTCTCTCTCTCTCTCTCTCTCTCTCTCTCTCTCTCTCTCTCTTGCTTGTCCATCCTTCGCGTCTTATAGGTACGTGTCGTAGTAAGGCGCCCGTGCACCACCAGAAGCACCAGCCATCAGCATCGACTACGGCAACAGCATCAGCAGCAGCAGCAGCAGCAGCAGCAGCATCAGCAGCAGCAGCAGCAGCAGCAGCAGCAGCAGCAGCAGCAGCAGCAGCAGCAGCAACGGCAGCAACAGCAGCAACGGCAGAAGCCGTGGAAGAAGCAGCAACGTTGGCCATCGCGTTGTCTGATCATCCTCGCCCTAATGAAGGTTGGTTTATCTGAAGGCTTTCGATTCCCAGTATAACCCATACCACACATATGCGGTGGTGGTGGTGGACACCTTCGCGGTGGTGCTAGCCACCAGCTCGTACATTCTCTTGCAAAAGTCGATCGAGTTTAACGTCACGTTAAGAGTATCATCGTTACGATATCGATTTTATTTTAATTAATTTCGATTTGATACGATTAGATTTTAACGTTATATTTCATTCGTTGATTTATTTTTTCAAGATTTACCGAAATACTTTTTATTTTTAAATAATACTAAGATAGATTACATATTAAAATATACTCTCTTATTATGTAAAAATTTATTCATTTTATTTAACATGATTCGAAATATGTTAAATTTATCTATCGTAAACAATAAATAATATTTTTGTGATATAATATTCAAATTTAAATTTATTTATATATATATATATATATGTATGTATAGGTATGTATGTGTATATATACACGTTGATTTAAATGAAATCGTTAAGAGTATCATAGATCGAAAGGATCGTAGTTTAGCGATCGATAATAAGAAACGTTTTGAGAATGGCTGTACTTGGTGCAGGCCACCCAAAGCTGGAGAGAAATCGAGGTGGGTGCTCCGCGGAAGGCCGAGGGGAAGGGAGAAATCCACGATGTTAATTTTAACTTAATTAAGGCTTAATTGAGAGGAAAACATTATACTCCGCGGCCGCGACATTGCCCTGGGTCCCGGCTGCTGCATCTGCAACGCAAATCCGGATTTGAAATTTCAAAAATCGCGCCCGCCCTACCCCTTTCCCTTCTCTCTCACTCTCTTTCTCTGTCTCTCTCTCGTTCATGGGGGGTGCGCGATCGCGAATCGTGGTCAATTAGAGAAGGTGGAGAAGGTGGCTGATATAAGGGCCACCGGCCGATAGACGAAGGAAATAAATGGTGCCTTCGTGTTTGACATACACCCTCCCCGCATGCATATTCAATATATTTTTGTTTACATCGATTCGCAAATACTCCCCCTTTAGGACTAATCAAAATTATTTATCTTCAATATGTACGTGATCGAATGAGACGCGATGATAGATATAGATATACCTTAACGTATACAATGATAACTAAAATAAAAATTTTCTTTCTTGCTTTACGTTGACTCTTTAAACACGTTTTGATGTAAAAAAAAAAAAAAAAATACGTCTTAAACAAATCTTTCGCAAAATAATCAAATAGAGAACAGGAGAATTCGTTATTGTTATTGTAATATTTGTATATTGAACTTTATATATTTAATTGTCGGAAGTTGAATGTATAATTTAAATTTTCACGTTATAATTATTGGTAGTTAATTTTTTACTTTAAGTTTTTCATAATTTGCTTAATCTAAATTTTTTTCCAAGCGTCAACAATATAAAAGGAAAATCATGAAAACTTTTCAAAAAGCGAACAAATTCACGTTTAGAAAATTTACGCTTTTGATAAAAGCGTAGAAAAAAAAATTGTACGAATAATCTTGTCGAGGAATTATATGACGTATAACGATAATTGACAATTATTATTTGAGAAAAGGAAAATAATACAAGTATCCATTCTATATTCATATACTTGAATGATATTTAACTATATATTTATACGAATCAATTAATATCGATTTTATCCGATAATATTTCTTCGTGTTTCTGATTCCTCTAACATTTTCAACGTGTCTTCGCGTGCGCAGAAAAGCACGTACGTTCCGTGAATGGGCTTCGCTTAATTCGAAACGTTATCCGACTACTCTCGCACGCGCGTTGTGACTTCGAGTAAGAGAAGGAGTGGATAAGAGAGAAAAGGAAAGGAAAGGAAAGGAAAGGAAAGAAGAGGAGAAGAGAAGAGAGGAGAGGAGAGAAAGAGTAAAGAAAAAGAAGTTTCGTTCGTTCGTTCGTTCGTTCGTTCGTTCGTTCGAAGACTCGGTCGATTCCACGTATTCGTAGATCGTACAGATCGAATTGCCTTCGACGAGAGTTTCTTCTTCTTCTTACCATCCCGAATGAAAGTCCTCCATCTCTTACCCCTTATCGCACCTTTTATCCTTCCTATTGTCCTTCGACAGGAATAATCTCTTTATCCCGGGAACGTCGAACGGGTACGTTATTCATTTTTATTTTCTACCTTTTTTCACTTTTATTTTTATTTTTTTTCTTTTCTTTCTACGCGACGATAAAGAAAGAAAGATAGATGGAGAGAAAGAGAGAGAGAGAGAAAGAAACCCTAATGCCAGTTCTCTTTCCTCGTAATATCTCGCCCGATAAGTTTCCGAGTAAGTAACCTCGAAAGTTCTTTTTATTTCAACGAAATATAAACCATCGAGAAAGAGAGAGAGAGAGAGAAACGGAAAAAGAAAAAGATATATATATATATATATAGTGTGTGTGTTCGCTCCTTGAAAAATAGTTTACAAATTCGACGGAGGATTTACTTACGTCTTCTTTCTTCATACGAGAACGAAATTTGAAGGAGAGATGAGTGAGACGAGTCATCGACAGCGAAAGTTGCGATAGAACTCAAGTCTCTCTCTCTTTCTCTCTTTCTTTCTCTCTCTCTTTCTCTCCCTCCCCTTCCTTGCATATACGTACATTCATATATATAAATACAGTGAGAGAGAAAGATAGATAGGTAGAGATAAATAGAGAGAAAGAGAGAGGGATGGAGGGAGAGAGTAAGAGAGAGAGAGAGAGAGAGAGAGAGAGAGAAAAGTTGCGAGCTTATGAATGGGAAGTGGAGTCTCTCGCTGTAGGAGACGCACACAAACAAACGATTCCCAATAAACGAAGAACGAATAAATACGCATGCCGTGGCGGACTGCGTTGCGAGCCGTTGCGAGCTGACGTCACTTCCGTTTCCTGGTAGGCGCACTTACGCGCGCCTGCACTCGCTTCTGATACGTATGTATGTACGTCGTATGTAAGTAAGTATCTACGTTATGCGTGCACGTATTCCTTTCCTTCGGAGGAATAACGTCGTTCATTTTAATCGGCCACCGACCGACCGACCGACCCCGTCCAATGCGATGACGACCAGAACAAAACGATCCGAATTATTGATCTCGTCATCTTTCTCATCTTACTATATATTATCGTAAAGAATTTTCGTCGTAATTTCTTTTCTGTTTTCTTTTCTTATATTCTGTTGAATTGTATATATAAATATATATATATATATATATATATATATGGTTAATTATATAATATCCATCGAAAATCTTTATGTCATTTCTATGTGTAATAAATATATTTAAAAAATTATCTTTATATGTATTATAAACATAATTTTTTTTAATTATATCAATCATTGTTGCTAATAAAAAGTTTCCAAAAAAATTATTCGATAAGATCACATTTTAATTATAAATTAATATGATAAAGTATTAAAGTTCGAACAAATTATCAATTTGTATATTTTTGATTATTATATATATATATAATTTGTCTACAGAGTATAATATAATTTGATCTGTTGAAAATGAATCTATCGATAATTTCTATTATCAATGAACATTAGATTAATATTCGTAATCAAGCTATATATTTTGTTAATTTTTTATATATACGTCTATATATATACTTACAATTTTCTAATTACGTGTAAATTATCGATATTATTTTAACTATTTAATAAATAAAAATTATTTATTAAAAAAAATAAAAAATTGTTATTATATTATTCAATAATATTATCAAAATTTATTAAATATATATATATATTAAATAAATCAAAATTGTTTACATTAAATAAATAAATAAATAAAGTGAAAAAAATAAAAGAAAAAAGACAGAGGCAGAAGAAAAAGAAAAAAAAAAGAGAAAAAGAAATAAAGATACGCGCTAATTTGAGAAATGTTCGATGAACCCTCCAAGCTAATTTTATTTAATATCCGGTTAACATATTTCGTTCGGTGGTAACCGAAAAAAAGAATAAAAAATAAAAAAAAAAAAAAGGGAAAAAGAAAAAAGAAAAGGAAAGAAGAAGGTAAAAAAGGAAAAAAAAAGGAGAACATAGATATTATTACGTCGTTTTAATCGAGATATAGAGATATAGGATATTCAAAAACGACTTGCACACGTGGATCGGCATGACGGATCGGTGGGCTCTTGTGATGAATCGCCCCGTTATAATTCCTGACTTGGACCGATGATGAATTCGCCCC
>NC_140810.1:13527500-13530000 GCF_050613455.1 Vespa mandarinia
TCCACGCGTTCCGCGCCTTCTATATACTTGCCTCTTGCCATCCGCAGCGGGCCCCTATGGGGATTCGGGTTTAGCGGTTAATTGCGTTTGGTGCAACCCGCGTGGATTTTACAACCGCGATTTTCATCCTTTTTTTCCATCTCTCTCTCTCTCTCTCTCTCTCTCTATATATATATATCTATCTCTATCTCTTTCATTCTTTCTCCCTCCACGTTTCGAAACCCTTCTCCTTTTCTTTCTCCTTCAGAATTTCTCTCTCTTTCTCTCTCTCTCTCTCTCTCTCTCTCTATCTCTCCATGTCTCTCTCTTTCTTTCGGTTTCTCTCTCTATGTTATTTCTCTCCTTATTTATCCCTCTCACCGATCCACCCTCTCCACCTTCTTCTTTTTCTTCTTCTTCTTCTTCTCCTTCTCCTCCTTCTTCTTTTCTTCCTCCTCCTTTTTCATCTTCCTCCCTTCGAGTTCGACTTCTACTCCCGTTTTGCTCCTTTCGCGACGTTTAATTGTTCGACTGGTTCTCAAATCGCTTTCTCGCCGCGCCGTTTTTCGGCTAGCTGACCATCCAAACGAGAGAACGACCGGGCCACTCCCATACGAGAGAGAGAGAGAGAGAGAGAGAGAGAGGATTTGGGGATCCATGGGGTTTATTTCCTTCCTACTCCTTTCTCTTTCAACGTTCGACGTTGTTCTTCTTGTTGAAAAGAAAATTCATATTGTTCACGTTGAAAGGACAAATTCATTACGAAAGAAAATTGTGGGAAAATTGGGTACAATCGGTAAATATATATATATATATATATATGTCTCCTGTTGAAATTTATATATGATTTGCTGTAGTTGGGTGAATGTATAGAAAAAAGAACGAAAAAAAAGTGAAAAGAAATAAAGGAAAATAAGAAAAAAAATAAACGACGATGATGACGTTGACATTGACGACGACGATGATGACGACGACGACGACGACGACGACGACGACGACGAGTACGATGTTCATTCTCGCTAATTCGTTCGCTATCCAAAAATCGATATTTCACGGCTAATCACCAACATTTTGGAGGCGTGGAAAAGGAGTTCGTTATTCATCCGACGTCGCCCGAGGACACGAAGGATCGAGGAAGAACGTCGACCGAGAGACGATTCTACCATTTCTTTTCTTTTTTTCTTTTTCTCTTCTTCTTTTCTATGTACTTTGAGACGGATACAAAAATTTGTTTCTTTTTGTAGGTATATCTCTCCGTTTTCGAAGCGATATGTTGAAAATTATGATACAGGTTTGAATGACTTATGTGTGCTTATGCGCATTGTGTATCATTATTTACAAAAAAAAAAAAAAGAAAAAAAAATTAAAAAAAAAACCAAGAAGAAAAATATATACCTCAGATTCATCAATTAACATTTATTTATTAAATATTAATATGAAAGTACGAAACAATTTATGAACGAGAGAGAAAGAGAGAGAGAGAGAGAGAGAGAGAGAGGGAGAGAGAGAGAGAGAGAGAGAGAGAGAGAAATTAAACCTAACTCAAAAAGAAACTTGATCGATCTATCAAACGAGAAAAGAAATAAGAAATTTCTTTTCTTCTCGTCTCATTCGTATCTATCGATTTTGTTGAATATTACAAATGAAAGTTCCAAACGATCGATCGAAAGAATTAAAATAAAGGAAAATAAGAAAAGAAAGTTAGATAAGTTTTATCAAAGATAAAATTCGTTCAAGATCGTTCGCGCGAAAGGAACGAAAGAACGTTTACATTTAAACGTCTTATTCATCCGTCGTTTAATTTGTCGATTCATTTATCGATTTATTCGATCTTAACTAAAAATGCACAACAACTGACACGTAGTAAAGGCGAAGAATGAAAAAAGAAAAGAATAACAGATGAAACGAATAAAGAGGGAGGGAGAATAAGAAATAAAAAAAGAAAAAGGAAAAAAAAAAAGAAAAAGAAAAGAAAAAAAAAAGTTAACCTCGTTAAAAATAAAATTCGATCGGATATCTTTCGCACGGAAGAACGAAAGAATTGAAGAACGTAATACGCGATTGCAATGGACTTCTTATTCTCTTACATATAAGTTTCGTAGCGTGTCAGCCGACGATACGCATCTCGCGATCGAGTTTCCGAACGATCAAAGATGATCGCCGACTTCGCTTAGAAGACGTTACGAGGATGTACGAAAGCACCAACCAGTAAGAATAATTACTCGTAATCAAGCTCAATCTAATGTTCCGTGGGATGACTGGCTTCATTTTTTTTTCCTACTCTTTCTTACGCCAGTCGCGTTCATGCACATGCACATGCACACACACACAGACACATACGCACACCACACACACACATACACACACACACACACACACACACATATATATATATATATACGACATAATATTAACGTAGTTAAGAGATATTAACGAAGACATCTATGAAACTATCGATTAAAAATTATCTCTGTCTGTCTTTCCGTCTCTCTCTCTCTCTCTCTCTCTCTCTCTCTCTCTC
>NC_140810.1:13537500-13580000 GCF_050613455.1 Vespa mandarinia
CTTTCTATCTTTTTTTCTAAAAAACTTCACTGCTTATCCAAACGAACGAAACAAGTAGATGAACGGAATAAGTAAATGAAAATTCCACCCTCTCTCTCTCTCTCTCTCTTTCTCTCTCTCTCTCTCTTTTTGTCTCTTTCTCTTCTCCTTCTCTCTTCTCTTTCTCTCATTCGATAGATATCTTAACGTTAATTCTTAATCGTCCTTCATGAAAACGAAGTATTATATCGATCTCCTCTTCTCGAGGTTCTCTTTGATTCAAACTGAACTACAAGCTTTATTCTTTTTTCATTTCTTTTTCTCTTTTCTTTTTCTTTTTCTCTTTTCAACTTCTCTTTCTCTTCTTCTTCTTATAGTCTCTCTTCTCCTCCTCTATATATCGAACATAGTATCGAACGATACAGGCAAATGCGATGGCTATCGGAGTCCGAAACGGACGGACTATAATAATCAATAATAATACGTAAGAAAGCGTACGTCCTTAAATTTATAGATCGAAATACGCGGCGGCTACTCTTCGCTTTTTCAGCACCGTGCTCCACCGAACGAGAAACCAGTCCCTTCTCTTTCTCTTTCTCTCTCTCTCTCTCTCTCTCTCTCTCTCTCTCTCTCTCTCTCTCTCTCTCTCTTTCCTCTTCACCCCTTTCGCAAACTCCTCGCTAAGATTTACATCCCTCCAATTAAACCTTAATTACAGTATGCCGAACACGAATTACCGATGGGATAACCGGGTAAATAAGAGAAGAATCCGCGAGTCGTGTCAAAAGAAACTCGCGACCGTATCTTAAAAAACGCCCACGCCTATACTGTGCAACTAAGAAAGAGAGAAATAATGTCGCTTTTACTTGGATATCTTTCTTTTTTTTGTTGTTACAATTTTTATTATTATTATTTTTTTTTTATTTTTGTTTATTTACTTATTCCTTTCTCTATTTTTTTTTCTTTTCTTCTTTTTTTCTTTTTTTTTTTTCTTGGATAAAAACAAATAACACAATTTTTTCCGTACAGAATAGAGATTGAACAACTTGGAAAGATAAACTTTTGTTCGTGACCAAAAATCGAATCATATTATTTTTTCATTAAATCGTACGTAAATTGGAAATGGATGGGACTATTTTTGATGTAAATAAATCGAAAAAAAAAAAAAAAAAAAAAAAAAGAAAGAAAGAAAAGAAGAAAAATAAAAGAAAGAAAGAGAGTGACAGAGAAAGAGAGAGAGAGAAAGAGAAAAGAAGAAAAACGTCAAAAGGAAATGCAATTTGAATTGAATCATATCATATAAATGGATGGACCCAAAACCAAAATGATACGAGTTCGGTGGTAAAAAAAAAAAAAAAAAAAACGAGAGCTAAGGTCGCGAAGGAACGTTTATCTCTGAGTCCACTCCTCCTCCAACCCCTTTTTCTCATACAAGCACAGGCGGGATTTTTAAATTTTGTCACGTTCAAGTTTAAACACAGTCATTTGTTGCGATCTCCGGAGCGGTGCCGCCTGTGTCTTTCGCCGATGCCGATGCGATCTCTCTCTCTCTCTCTCTCTCTCTCTCTTTCTCTCTCTCTCTCTCTCTCTCTTTATTACCCTTATTCCACCTTTTCTCCGCGAGTAGTATACTTTTTCTCCCTTTTCGATTATACTCTCTCCCGCATACCCTCTGTCCTCGATATATCCGTTGCATTCGATTCTTTCTTCCCCTCCCCCTCCTTTCTCTCTCTCTCTCTCTCTCTCTTTGATTTCTTTTTTTGTTCTTTTCTTTTTTCTTCTCATACGTTTCGCTTTGTTTCAGTGTATTCCTTAGGAAAGGGGACCGAGCGAGGCCGATCTCCTTTTCCTTGCCTGGAAATTACGCTATTTCGAAATTATAACATCTGCAGGAGCAAGGGCGGATGTAGTTTCGTCGCGACGATCATCTCTCTCTCTCTCTCTCTCTCTCTCTCTCTTTCTTTCTCTTTCCTTTTCTCTTTTTCTTTCTCTTTCTTTTTCTTTGTCTCTCTTGCTCTCTTTCTCTTTTTGAAAGAAAAAGAAAAAGAGGAAGAAGAAGAAGAAGAAGAAGAAGAAGAAGAAGAAAAAGAAGGGGAGGGCAACCATTCGCTCGAGGAGACTATTGTTTTTTCTGAGGCCTCCATGTAATGACGTCGAGGAGGGTTTAAAATCGATCGTGGCTCGAAAATGCATTTCGTTTCTCCATGTTCGCGATCCAGACCGAAGATTAGCTAATCGTTCGACTTACTACGATTCGACGATTCTCTCTCTCTCTCTCTCTCTCTCTCTCTCTCTCTCTTTCAGTCCTTTAAATGCTATTCCTACTGATAGAAACGTATTACACAGACTGACTTTTTGCACGTAATCTTCTAAAATTACTCGAACTGGAAATACCATTTCTCTATCTAATCTAATCTTTCTTGTAATATTTAAATCGACTCGTTTATCGTTCTACGATTCTCGGGAATTTAAAATTCTTTTAACTCTTTACGATAAAAACATGAAAGAAGAAAGAGAGAGAGAGAGAGAGAGAGAGAGAGAGAGAGAAAAGAAGAAAAAAAGAGAGAGAAAGAGAGTAACGATGGAAGCCCTTTTCTCTCATCGTTAATTCGAAATATCTCATTCGTACCATCGCAATTTTCGAATGGACGAGAGGTAGAAACTGCGAATGGTCCGGCAAAAGGTAAGAAGATCAGAACGAAAAATAAGGGAGTAAAGGAATGAAGAAAAAAAAAGAAAAGAAAAGAAAAGAAAAGAGAAGAAAAGAAATGAAAAGGTAAGAAAAGAAAAGAAAAGAAAAGGAAAGAAAGTAAGGGGAGGTAGAAATAAAGAGAAAAGAGCTACGAGGGCATCGGAAGGATCCGAGGAGGGCAGAAGAAATCGCGATACCATAATATCGCGGTTATACCAGGGTCTGTCTCTTTTCAAATAATTCAAAAACCGGCCGATCGAACATATATTCCTCTTGGTCGGACTCGCAGCTCTCGCACCGTGTAATTATCGTAGAGAGAGAGAGCCCCGAACGGATCCTTGAATCGCTGAATGCCCGCAGTGGCGATCAACCTTCTTCTTCAACCTCGAACCAGCCATTCGACCATCTTCGTTTCCTTAGAGACTGACTCTCATGATATGTAGGAAGAGAAGTAATGTAAAATTTTAAAAGCTGCTTCGCTGCTTTTTTCCTTTCGTTTTCTTTTTCCGTCTTCTTCTTTTTCTTTTTTTCTTTTTTTTATTCCCCTCCACCTCCCCCTCACTCACCCCCGCCGTCGTCAACCAAGAAACGACGAGCCGACACGATACCTCGGCCAATTAACCACGTACATCGACATGTTACGGATTTCCAATGCATAATCTTCATCGATCTACGATCGGCGATAAATTTGATCGTTAAATCTTCTATTAAAGTATTAACATTCATTTCTTGTCATAGCTACATCATTTTGTACCTCGCTAATGAAAATTAAAACATCTTTATGAGCGTTTATAAACGTTTAATTTGTTATTAATATTGATTTTCAATGTATATATACATAAATATATATATATATATATATATATTTATATATATTTATATAATGATAATTAAAATAATTAATAAATTAATTAACAATATCTATAATTATAAGATATAATACGAATGATAATGTTAATATAATATGATATATAATATGATATATATATAATTTCTTTTTTATTATATCAAAATTTTGTTCGATTTTGATTTTTTATTAATTTTATTATATATTTAATGTTTAAATTTTTACGAATTTAATAAATGTTAATAAAGACGCACATAATCTTAATCATTTCTCTTGAAGATTTTGATAAGATTAAGATAACAATTAAAGGACGATTAATCGATTGCTATATTTTCGATCATATTAAGTTCTATTCATTTACCCTTTACCTTTTTTAAAATGGAACTGCTCCTCTTTTTCCTTTTGACCCTTTTTTGTATCTTTCGATAATCCTTTCAAAAAAATAGATAGTATTACGGATCCAGGTAGATCAATATCAAATATTTTCAATGTAATCGATGCTTTTCTTCTGCACCATCAACTATGATAATAACGATGATAACGATTCACTTTTTCATACTTTTCAACTTGTTTCAAACTTTTATTCTTAAAAAAACGTTCCGAAACAACGCGAGGTAAAGAAAATAATATTATCCGTATCTTTGATTTTCACGAAGTTTCCTTAAAAATTTTTTATCTTATCGAGAGCCGACAAACAATTCCAATCTCTTTCTTGTAATCGTTCGAAAATCTTTGTGCAAAAAAATCATATTAGAAAAAGTTCCCCTATCGTAATATAATTTCACTGCGAATATATGAATCGATTAAGATCTATTTCTGATTCATTTCGATTGCTATCGATCGATCATTCGAGTATTTACATAATGAAACTTAACTATATTGAGTACTAAGTTGTTTGGAAAGTTCATAACATTTTTCCATATATAAACATAGGTTGTATACATTATATAAATATCAAAACACACATATATATATATATATATATATATATATAAATATATATAAAATAGTAAAAATGTATTAGTTTACGCACATGCATTGAAACACGGCATTTGATTATTAAGTTCATTTAAATATTTTTGTTTTTCAAAATTAAACAATTAATTTTACATCCACACACATACACACACATATACAAATAGGTTGTACCTCAATAAGTATCTCAATGAAGATGAAAACCAATCGACACGAATTTTCCAGGACAACTCGTTACTTAGATATAATTATTTGTAAATTGATATATATATATATATATATATACATATATATATATATATATATATATATATATATATATATATTGTAACGAGGTAATTAACTAAATCTTTTATAAATATACGATTAATAATTTATAATTTAATGTTTCATTGAAAATCAGCACAAGCTTTCCGAACAAATTCATACATACACACACACACACACACACACAAATATATATATATATATTCTAATTTATTATATTAATATATTAAATATAATATATTATTATTTATATATATAATAATAAATAATATATACATATATATACGAAAAAAGAAAATAATATAATGATCAAAAAAATTATTAAATTCTTCGAAAAGGGAAAAGTTAGATATGCATGGAAAGTTTTATGAATGATGAAGGGAGTGGAGGAAGAGGTCACTCCGAGAGAATTATCATGGACGCACGAGACAGCCATATGATTAGCTCGAAGGTGTCTAATCATGTGTTCGCGAACACGAGCCACTCGTCATTTTCTCCTTTTTACATTATCCCATGAATTAGAAAAACTCATATTAATATCGAAAATACAATATGATATTATGACAAAATATCGATGAGTTTATTTAATCTCTCTTTCAAAAATGATTTATCCTAAAACTCATAGGGTGATTTAAATATAGTCGTAGAAGGTAAAACAGCCATACATTTTCCCACGCGACACAACCTGGAACATATTTTGAAAACAAAAAGTTGAAATGGTTAGGAAAGAGAGAAAAGGAAAAAAGAAAAGAAAAAGAGAAAAAAAAATGAAAAAAAAAGAAAAGGAAAAAGAAAACGTCGACGAAGGGTTACCCTTCGTACGAGAAGGAGAAAGATCGGAAAGTGGTAGGATTGGAAGGAACGACTTCCGGTTTGATAAAAACTCTCTTCTTCCCTTCGTGGCTTTACTTTCTTTCTCTCCCCCCCCGCCATCCCCCTGTGTCTCTCTCTTTCTGTCTTTCTCTCTTTTTTTTCCTTCCTGACGTATGTACAACTTTTTGGGAACGTCGAATACGATATCGAAACTAGTCCCGACTTCATCTTCGTCCTTTTCTCATTTAGAAAATGAAATATGAATTGCGTGGGAAGATTTTTCGTCTATCTTAAAATAATTTAACGAACCCGAAGAAACGTCCGGGATTTAGGATGATGAAATTAGACGAATGAAGGGATAATACCTAGGAACTTAGTGTGAAATATTCCCAAGGAAAAATATAATAAAAGGGGACAGAAGGGTGTAACGGTTCGTGTGATAGCAGATGCACACTACGTGAAATAGTAGAAGTAGAAGAGAAAAAGAGAAGAAGAAGAGAAGAAGGGAAGAAAGAGAAAAAATGAAATGAACGTTAGTTTCGTTGGTTCGCGTAAAAAACGATTAAAATATTTTTCTCATGCCGTTCGATCATTAGAATTTTCACGCTACCGAGGAAACTCTTTGACGGGTGGCGCTTGATCGATGAATCGTTCGCTCTTGAAGTGCGTACCCCTGAAAACCCCTTCTCTCTTTCTCTCTCTCTCTCTCTCTCTCTCTCTCTCTCCGTCTTTCTCCTCCGATTACGACGATGAAAAATTTCGCGAGGGTGACTGATGAACACGATAGAGAAACGATGGTCCGAGGAGAGGGGAAGGTAGCAAAAAAAGAAGAAGAAGAAGAAGAAAAAAAAACAGAAAGAACGATCGAGCAAAAGGAATCCGAGAAACGACGGAAATTCGGCTGGATGGTTTGTGAAAGAAGAAAAAAAAATAAAGAGAAAAAAAAAAATAAAAAAAAATATATACGGACGATCAGGTAGAACGGTAAATAAAGAGCGAGAATGATTAATCGATTCTTATGAATCCTTCTCACCCCCTGCAGTCACCCTCTCCAAAAGTATCCCCTCTTCTATCTTACAATTTTCCTAACGTGAGGGTCACGAAATTATTTTCCTTTTTTCTTTTCGTTTTTTCTTTCGTTTTTTTCTTTTGCACGACACTTCGGGAAAAATATCGGCGTAAATTATCAAAACAAAGTCATTTCGGAAAAGAAGGAAAGAAAAAAAAAACAAAAAAAGCGTACGTGGGCGGAAACGAAATTTACCATGCGTTCTTGGGAAAAAAAAAGAAAAAAGAAAAAAAAAATATAAAAGAAACCATAGCTCCGTTCGACTTTGAATAAAAAAGTAAAGTAAGGGCTGTTAACGGTGTACGGCAATATAGAGTGGATATATTTTCAAATTACCACACTTCCCACAACCTGCGACCCTTTTACGAGATTCCACCCTTCCTTCGAAAATGAGTAAAAAAAACACCCTCCTTCTCTTCCTCCTCCTCCTCCACCTTCTCTCTCTCTCTCTCTCTCTCTTTCTCTGTCTCTTTCTTTTTCTCTCTTTGGTTCGTTGAAATCGTGTGAACTAGTGATGACTCGAGTGATTTAAAAATATAAACTCCGTGGTAAAGAATTTGTCGAGTTAACGAGACTGCCTCCACTCATTCACTTTGGATGAAACTGATTTACTTAAGTGAGGGTTCGTTTTACGATTCGCCAGATTAAAGGGACGACTGCGATTAGAAAAAACTACTTATTTCTTACTCCTAACCTTCTTCTTATTCTTTTTCTTCTTTAGAAACAGAAGCAGAAGGGTTCAACGGCCAAGAATCTGCGTATTTGGAAATCTAAAATTGTGTAGCAAGCGATAAGTCCCCACCGGTGTGGGCCATGTGCGTCTTTCTTTCTTAGGAATGGTCGAAGAGAGCCTGGAAGAAGAGAAGGGCCGCCGATGGAGAGCCTGCTGTTTCTCAACTCGCTATCTCATCGAGCGCGTTTCGGTTCCGAAGGCCTACGAAGGAATGACGGAGGAGTTAGAGGTGGATGCTTTTGCTGGATAATGCTAAAAGTGCATCAGCGTAGTGTATTGATCTGAAAGAAACTGTAAATCTTCTATTTTATCTTTTAGCGAAGTGACAATATTTTTAACCAAACTTCAAATGCTTTTTCGATGATGTACTTAAAAAAAAAAAAAAAAAAAAAAAAAAAGAAAAAGAAAAAAAAGAAGAAGAAGAAGAAAGAAAAGAAAAAAAAAGAAACGATAAGAAAAAGGAAAAAAGAAGAGAAAAGAGAAAAGAAAAAGTAAAAAAAGTTCAATGAACAAATTCGAAGGATTTTTTTTTTAAACGAATCAATCGATACAGATTATTCGTCGTAATAATCTTAATATTAAAAAAAAAAAAAAAAAAAAAAAAAAGAAGAAAAAATAAAGAAAGAAATTATCACACGCATCAAATGAAATATAATTAAGAGGAAATATTCGTAAGGTTTGTTTACGTTTTATAAAACTCGTAATTAATGATCGAGGGAATTGATAGATGATAAAAGGATCGATATATTCCTACGCCAATGAAACAGTTCCGTCGGATGGTTCGATATAGAACGACAGACTTACGAGTCGCGATCGTACAAGCACATGATTTTTCAAATCGAAAGAGCCACTAGACGACGCAAAGCGGCTACGAGACGAATGGTATTTCAATGTAGTGTGGAGTAAAGTTTTTCGAGGTAAACGAAGAGAGAGAAAGAGAGAGCGAGAGAGAGAGGGTAGGGAGAGAGAAAGAGAAAAAGGGTGGGAGAGAGAGAGAGAGAGAGAGAGAGAGAGAGAACGTGATCGAGCTGTAAACGATTCGAGTGGTTTTCCTGTAAATAATAATAAGATAGACTTCGTGAGACCTTTTCAAGATCTTTCTTTTCAATCCCTACAATCTTTTCGAGATACCATCGAAATAATTCGAAAATTAGATCAATGATACTCTCATATATTTTATAGTAAAAATATACAAATATGTAAGTAAATGAAATAAATTATGTTTGAAATGAAATTAAACATAACAAATATCAATGATAATCAAGTGTCATTGACCTTTACGCGTACGAATGAGGAGGAAAGAATCTTCGATCGTTGATCTTTTCGAGATATTTATAAAATAATTAGATAATTGTTAACTATCGATTAATTGGTTAACTGTATTTGACGACTCCAACAATGTTCAACTGTACATCATCTTGTAACTATATATTCAAGATAATTGATCGCAATGTTACCAATTTATATTTAAATTTATCATGTGCTTCTACTATCACCTCTGCGACTCGACAGGACTTCAAAAGCCAGACTGTGCTACGTACCTACTCTACTTTTACTCAGAGTTCTCAGGAGTTCCATCAGGATTTAGTTTAAGTATCATCCAACCTCTAGATCAAAAATCAATTCCTCAGCTCGATCGTTAAGAACATCGTTCCGTGATTCTAAGAAAGAAACATTCCTTTGTTCCTTGGTCCTTTCCCATCACACATTCCGATCAGTCTAGGCTCTAGTCCTCGCAATGGTTCTACTCACTCCAGCAATCATTCGAATCTCATGATCAAAGCGTGTTGCTCCCTCATTGAACATCCTCACACGCTTTAACCAAAGCCTTGATCCTCTCATGACCATCCTATCCGTAGAGTAGCCGTTTACCAGAACGAATCTCATGATCAAAACGTGCAATACTCCATCAGCATCCTTTACTATTGTTATTATCCCTTGCGTTCCTTTCGACGACCTTCTGTATCAATATTCCGTACTCCTTGATTTTCTTTGCATTTTTTTCTTAATCCTCTTCTTCGTTCATTATTTTAGGATTTCATTATCAATCAGAATAGATAGACGACGTATCATAGCTCAGAGACTAATGTCAGTCCTATTTAACTACCTAATAGTTCAAATAGTCGAAAGACAGAGTGTCATTTCAAATTATGTCAACTATTATTATTGCTGCTGTTATCGTCCTTGTCAACGTCTTTATTGACTCTTATTTATCCTTCTCATATCTAACATTATAATATCTTCTTTCATGTCATACAATTATTTCCAGATTGTCATTATTATCATCATTGGTGTTAATGTTGTCGATATTTTCCTGATTGTCGTCACTTGCCGCCACCACTTGTCGCCACTTGTCGCCAAATGTTGTTAAATGTCACCGAATGTCGCCGAATAATGTTGCCGAATGTTACCACTTGTCGCCACTTGTCGCCAAATGTTTCCGAATGTCGACGAATGTTTCCGAATGTCACCGAATATCGTCGAATGTAACCAAATATTGTCGAATGTCGCTGAATGTCGTCACTTGTCGTCATACATCTTGTCCTTTCTTGTTCTGTCCTGTCCTATCTGTGATAAGACATGTTTTACTGAATTAAAAAATTCATTTTTTTCTCCTTATTTCGTTGCTGATTTAAAATATTCTGAAATATTTAAAATCTAAAAATAATTTTGAGCCTTTTATTAAAATTTCGACTCAAAAAGCGAGAGATCATACATATCAATGAATTTGATTTACAAAATGATTGATTGAAATTTTTTTAATTGATTAGAAAAAAAATCAATAGAAATTTCGTTGGAATTTAATTCTATTATATAACATCCCCATTAAACACCATGCGTGACGAGTATATTCCTTATCTCTTAATTTTTCCTTAGATAAGTCAGATATACATTTTATAAATAGAGTTACACCGGTCAATGACTCCATCATATATTTAATATTAAAAATATGTAAGCTCAAGTGATTAAATGTTATAGAGATACGTTTAAGAAAAAAAAGAAAAGAAAAAAAGAATTAATAAAAATGAATAATAATCAAATGCCATTGACACGTATTAATTTTATTTTTAGGTATTAATGAAAAAAAAAAAAAAATAAAAAAAAAATAAAAAAAAAAAATGAAAATAAAAAAGAACATTTCAAATCCCTGTTCGTATATTCCATCCGTATTCGGGATAAAACGGGGGCGGCAGCATCCATTCGGTACTTCCCATTATCTGATTCTATTTTTACACCGACTTCTCTTCCTTGGCCGAAGGCGTCCTCCCGGCTTTTCGTTTCGTACAACACACAACGCATTAAACCCATAGACGACACTAAGCCGATCCACGATCCCCGAAACAGGATTTTTCTTTCTTTTTCTATCTTTTTTCATCTTTTTATTTCTCTCCATTTTTTTTCCCCTTTTTCTTTCTTTTTTATTTTTCGTCGCGTCTCGTAAGATCTCGAGAATTTCACGCGAGTCACGTTTTGAGCGAGGGATCACGCGCTCGAGTTCCAAACTGAGATTTTTTTCGAGCAGCCTAAGTGATAGGCACAGAGAGAGAAAGAGGGAGAGAGAGAGAGAGAGAGAGAGATTAAACAAAGATCATTTCTTCTTTATGAATTAAAATCCATATCACTTTTATATACGACATGGAAGAACACGTGTTACATGAATATTTTACAAACACGAACGATATCGATGTAGAGAAGTATAAAAAAAAAAAAGAAAAATAAATAAATAAAAAAATAAGTTAAACGATACTTGATGACGATTAGAGAAGTTAAAAAAAGTTCGAGTCTTTTTTATAATCGCCAATCGAGTTATCAACTTGAGAGATTAAAAGATAAAGGAAATAAATAAGACATGTTCTGCTCGCGGATAATATCGCGATGAGATACCGATGACGAGACCGACGACAAGGACAAGAAGGATATCAAAAAGAAAAAAAGAAAAATATCCTACTTACGTATATATGTACTCTTAATAATATAGTGGCTCCTTGATAGGACGTTCTTCGAGATTGCAGTAGGGTGTACAGCTGTTACGTGCAGCTGACAGAAAAAAAAGGGGTTAAGGACCTCGACAGAGAGTCTCCGAGAGTAAGAAAGAAAAAGGAAGAGGCAAGAGAGAGAGAGAGAGAGAGAGAGAGAGAGAGAAAGAGAGAGAGAGATTTACTTCGATCGTGTGGTCTCGAACGGGAAGGAAGAAATAAAAAAAGAAAAAAGAGAAAAAAAATAATAATAATATAAAGGAAAGGAAAGAAAAAAGGTCTACAACCCTTCGCGATTTCTGGATTTCCGCGTCTCTTTAGTAACCCGAGAAGCGAAAACAGTGGGGCAGGTAGGTAAAAAAAAAAAAAAAAAAAAAAAAAATAAAATAAGGAAAGGAAAAAGAAGGGAGAAATAGGCGTAGAAGGGGGAGGAAATCGTATAAAGTAACCCCTTTCGAGGAAAAACCCTTTGAGTTCCTACGTAAGAATATCGACGAAAAGGTGGAAGAAATGAAAGAGAAAAAAGGTTACTACACACTTATGAAACGGTAAAAATCGAAAAACGAGATGACATCTCACGGCTTACCAGCTTTTACTTCCCTTTTTTCTTCCTTTTTTATTTTTTTCTCTTTCCTATTTCTCTCTCTCTCTCTCTCTCTCTCTTTCTCTCTTTCTCTTACTCTTACTCTTTTTCTTTATCATAGACTAGGATCATGACGGAAGCCCTACGAGATTTCTTCGGTAGAAGTCTCGCGATCAAAACGGGAAGCTCCTACACGCGTTGGCAGCTGTGTTTTCTCAAGGGATTTTCGATTTTACGCGATTTCACCTCACCTTTCACTCCTTTTCCACAAGATCGGAGGAAGAATCTTCTTTCTTTTTTTTTTCTTTTTTTTTTTACTTTTTTTATTATTATTATTATTTTCTTTTTTTTTTCTTTCCTTTTTTTCTTTTTATTTTCTTACCACTTTGCTGACGATGTTCTCGCATCGAAGAGATAGATCTCAAAAAGGTTGCGTTATCCGTATGAACGATCGAGTTTGACATTAAGTCCAGATATCCTCGGTCTCTTTCTCTCTCTCTCTCTCTCTGTTCTTCTGTTAGGATATTTGATAGTCCAGAACCAGTATCGAAGAGAGATAGATAGATAGATAGATAGAAAGAGAGAGAGAGAGAGAGAGAGAGAGAGAGAGAGAGAGAGAGAGAGAAATCGAAACGGTGTAGTATTTCGATAACTCATCGTCCTTCCCCTTTCCCAAAATACATTTCAAGATCTTTCTTGTTTCTTTCTTACGAAACGTTCTGTAAAAGTCGAAAATAAAAGAAAAAGAAGAAAAGAGAAAAGAAAAAAATTAAAAAAAAAAAAAAAAAAAAAAAGAAAATGAAGGAAATAAAAGAAGAAAGGAAATGTTATAACGATCGTAACAAAATGATTTTCGATCTATCATTATTCTTAATCGTGTAAGACAACGATAACTAACGGTAACGGTGCTCCACGATTTCTACGATGGTAAAAGCGAAGTACGATGATAACGCACATTTCTTTCCTTCTCATTGTCTCCAGACGAGAGTAGAACGCTCCTTTTTTTTTTTTTTTTTTTTTTTTATAACAGCTGCACCTTATACTTACTTACCTAGCTACTTCTTTCTTTCTCTCTTTCTCTCTCTTTCTCTTTCTCTCTTTTTCTTTTCTTTTATTTAAATCTCCCGCCGTCGCTTTTATTTTCCCCTTGATACTTAAAAAAAAGATGAGGGAAGAAAAAAAAAACAAAAAAGTAGGAAAAGAAAGGAAAAAAGAAAAAAAGAACTCGAACGAAGAACGAAGAGAGTAAAGAAAGAAAGAATGAAAGAAAGAGACGAAAAATCTCTAAGTCTCGAGAAAGCCTTTTTCCCAGGACTCAGGTATATATACCTAAAGTTGCGTTAGATATAGCTAGGTATAACACTAACCGGGGTTCCTCCGTTAAATCCTGGATCTTGTCTTTCTATTTGAATAAGATTCACCCTGTTTATCATTTTCTACTACTCTACCTCTCTCTCTCTCTCTCTCTCTCTCTCTCTCTCTCTCTCACTCTCTTTCTTTCTCTTTTTCTATTTATCCCTATTTCGCGAGTCTCACCCTTTCGCATAACTCGCACGCCGGGTAGTCGTATTATATACGTAAAAAGTCTTTTCCCAAGGGGTAAAATAACCTTCGAATGCCCCACCACTTCTCTCTTGCCCTCTCTCCCTCTCCCTCCCTCTCTCATTCGTTCTCTCTATCTCTCTCTCTCTTTCTTTCTCTTCTTTTTACCCCTTCGACGTCAGTTTCCAACGTCAAATTAGAATTTTGTACGGACCGGCTGTCTGAAAAATTTGATTTTCACCTGGTGGCTCCCTTCTACATACAACTTTCTACCCCTTTCCATCCTTTTCTCCTTTTCTCTCTCTCTTTCTCTCTCTCTCTCTTCCTCTTTCTCTCTCTCTCTCTCTCTCTCTCTCTCTCTGTCTTTCCCTTTCTTTTTCTTTTCTCTTTTCCATCTTTGTTCCCTATACACATTTACCCCTTTTCTCACATAGACGCATAACGCGAAATTCCGTTTAGTCCTGTTCGAAATTACTGGAATCGACTGGTTCTTAATGGTTACCCCAGATTCGTCATGGAGATATCGTCTATTTCGATACGTTTCACGTGAATTTAAATCGACCGACCGATAATAGGAAACAGAGTCACGGAATTCCCACGCGATTTCAAGTTAATTTTCAAGCTTTACCGAAAGAAAAAAAAAAAATTGAACGGAGGTTATCCTGTCTCTCTCTCTCTTTCTCTCTTTTTCTCTCTCTCTCTCTTTCTCTCCCTCTCTCTCTCTGTCTATCTATCTGTCCGACGAGTCAGATCGATGTTGAACGAGAAGAAAAGAGAAAAAATTATTCTGACGACTAGTTAGATACATACATGTGCATGTGTATATATATATATATATATATATATATATATATATATATATATATATATACAGAAAAAATGAAAAGAAAAGAAAAGGTAGAAAAGTGTGACTCCTTGCAAGACGAGTGTACTCTTTTATCCCCCTCTCAATGAAGCAAAACGGATGACAAATGGATTTTTTCAAAAAATTCGCGCTCGATTATGCCCGACTACTCGAAATCTACGGGACTTCATTCACTACATATGTACATACATACATATATATATATATTTCTTTTTTTTTTCTTTGCTTCTTCCTTTCCAAATTTCATCCACCGTCATCGTAGATTTGATGGATGATGAAGAGAGTCGATCATCTGTGGAAAATCATTGCGAATCACGTTTGAAATCGCGTTTCCATGGATGAAAATTGTTAATCGTTTGGTAAAACGTATTAGAAGAAGAGGAAAGAAGAAGAAAAATAGTCGAAGAGTATAACGTGTATGTGTATGTGTATGTTTGTGTATATGTGTATACACCTTTACCCCTTTCTCTCTCTCTCTCTCTCTCTCTCTCTCTCTCCCTCTATCTCTCTCATATGTATGCTATGTCTCCTTTTATCTTCCATCCTTCTTCAATGTGGTGGCGGCAGCCCGCGGACTATTTATTTTCGGCGTGTCAAAACGAGTGACTGATGACGGCACGATGCTAATTCCACCATGTGGGAACCGATCGTTACCAGATCTCGCCAGCAAGGAAATAATAACAAAAACTCGGCCTGTACGATTCCTTCGCGGCCAGATATGGCGATCGACGTATGGAAGAAAAAAAGAAGCATTTACACGCCATCGCCAGAGCAGAATTTCTTGGAAAACAGTTGCGAAATTCTATGACACAAAACGGAGTTGTCTTCGTTCTTATCCTATACTGACAATTAACCATCTGTTTTAAACCATGATACACTTTTGATTGGATAAAATGTGTTGAAGAAAATGACGAAGAAAGTGTTAAATGATAAATTAAACGAGAATAATTTAAGAAGAAAATCGTTTTAGATGTTGAAAACAAGAAAAAAAAAAAGAAAAAAGAAAAACAAAATTTATCGACGAATTAAATCAGCCGTTCTTGTATTCTAAATTATCTTTCGATTCGATAAAAATGTGGGAAAAAGAAAAATAGCGAAGAATGTATCAAACAATGGAGTATTAAATGAACAGTTGAAACAAAAATTTGTTTCGATATTGATTAGCCGTTTAACGAAGATGTATTTCTGATTCGATGAATCCTTCCTTCTCCCAACCCCCAACCCCTCCTCGTTTCCCACAAAAAAGCGACAGTGTGAGTTTAAGTGCCACTAGATGAAAAAAAAAACCAATTAATTAATAAACAATTCGTTTAAATATTAACTTGTGGTTCAATAAAAAAAAAAAAAAAAATGAAGAAAAATGACGAATAGAATGCCAAATGATAAAAGAATGATATAATTTTTCTTTTTTACATACAAGAGCCAAATATTCTCTTACAGTTTTCATACGAATCCTATTTCCTTATAAGATAAATCTATATATATATATATATATATATATATTGTATATATAGTATATATATATACTATATATATTATATATATATATATATATATATACATATATAAAAAGATATATATATATATATATATATATATATATATATATACATATTGATATTATTATCTTTAAAACGTGATCGAAGGATCATCAAAGGACCATTTGGAAAATCTCTTATCTCGTATACTTCACGTCACAAAAAAATAGTTCAACTTATCGTTCATCCTTTCGAACGAGCCTATTTCTTTATAAGATAAACACGCTTTTTTTTAATACTTTTTTCGCAAAACGTGATCGAGAGACTCGTAGATCGATCAGAATCGTTTCTCTCAAGCCGCAAGTAAAGAAGAAGAAGAAGAAGAAGAAGAACAAAAAGAATAAGAAGAACAAGAAGAACAAGAATAAGAAGAAAAAGAAGATAAAGAAGAAGAAAAAGAAACAAAAAATGAAAAATAAAAAGAAGATAAAGGATAAAAGGAAGAAAGGGAAAATAAAGAGAGCAATGAGCCGGAGAGGAAGAAACCTCAAAATCAAATATTGATTCTTGCTTGTGAAAAGAGAGAGAAAAAAGAGATAGAAAGAGATAGATATTTAGAGAGTGAGTGAGAGAGAGAGAGAAAGAGAGAAAATGAGAGAATGGGAGAGAGAGAGAGAGAGAGAGAAAGAGAAAGAAAGAGAGAAAGAGAGAGAACGTCACGCGATGCTAAGGCCGCCTTTATTAAGTGATTACTCTCATTAGCTTGCACGCGATGCGCTTTGTGCCGGTCGTTACGGGTCGGATGAGACACAAAATGGCGGCACGCTCCGCTCCGAAGGCTCCTCCTTCGAAGGAGCACCGTGGAATCGGTGCGGTTTAAACGGGAATAGAATCGATTGCGTCACAGAAAAGCCGCCGGCATTCGACATACGAAGAAAGAGAGAGAAAGAGAGAGAGAGATGGAGAGAGAGAGAGAGAGTGAGAGGAAGAGAGAGAGAGAGAGAGAAAGTAAAAAAGAGAAAGAGAGAGAGAGAGAGAGAGAAAGAAGTCCTACGAAGAATAACGCATTCTCTTCAAAAAAGAGAGAGAGAAAGAGAGAGAGAAAGAGAGAGAGAGAGAGAGAGAGAGGAATATTTTGTTTATTATCCTAGGTCAATGACCTCTCAAAGAAAATCCTCACAACTTATCGCTTACTATTTCATTTTTCATTCATGTAAGCTTCTTTATTTATTTTTTTTTTTATTTTATTCCATTTTATTTTATTTCATTTCATTTTATTTTATTTTATCTTATTTTATTTTATTTTATTTTTTTTTTACAACGAGCGAAAGAACTTTAAGTAAAGGCTTAAACTGATTAAAACAAAAAAAATAAAAATTCATTTAAATATTGACGAATGCCTTTTATCTGTATTATGTACGATTTAATTGTTTGTAATTGTTTTCTAAGAGAAAAGAAACTTGTGTATTCGATTAAAAATTGATCGAATTAAAGGAATGATTCGGGATCATTCGAGTATGGATTAAAATAAAACATTTTGGTGTGTTCATCCAAATTTTATCAGTAAATAAAAGTATGTAAATATAGAAAAATAAGAAACATTTAATCTATCTATTAATTAAAGAATAAAAATTAGAAAAAATATAAATTAATATTCAAATATAAAAAAATACGGAAGGGATAATCCAAAAGGATATAATCTAACGGGGGTAACGCGCGTGTCCCATAGCCCTACTATAGATGATTTATTTTTTTCCTGACACACTGACGTATGCAAAACTCAAAGTCGAGAGACAGTGGATGCAACGAACAAAAGAAGAGAAGGGTAGTCTGGTAACTCCCCCGAGGAGGGTGTCGATGCCATACGTAAGAGTAACGTTCTCGTTTTTAACGTCATTATCGATCCCTTTTCCTCTCTCTCTTCTCTCTCTCTCTCTCTTTTTCTCTCTCTCTTGTTTTTAGCGCACATTCGTTCATATTACATTTAAATATGACAACTTCGATCGTGTTACTTGCAGTGGACAAGGAATCTAAGAATCAAGTCTTATTGCATATATATATATATATATATGTATATATATGTACATGTATATGTACAAACACACATATATACTTATATATAGTATATATGTAGTATATAATATGTCGAAATTCAAGCTACTCGTTATTATCTCATAGTGGATAAGATAAACGTGTCGCGTTACGGAGAAATTTTTACGAGTTTAAGGTAACAAAGCCAAAGAGATAAAAAGTGAGAGAGAGAGAGAGAGAGAGAGAGAGAGAAAGAGAGAAAGAGAGAGAAAGTGTGAAGTAGAAAGATAGAGATAAAGACAGAAAGAGAGAGGGAGAGAGAGAAGGAAGAGTCGTCTTATATATAGAAGGGAAAATTCGAAGCTCGTCGTTTAAAAGCCGAGTAAGAGGAGAAAAACGTCTTTGGTCGTTCGTTCGCGAGAGTATCGAGGGTTCATCGATCGACCCGCGAACTGATTAGCCCCGGATGGTTGGCTAGCGCCAACGCGCCACAGTTGCTTTTTGCGTCGCGGTTTTCACCGATGCTTATTTTGCCTCTCCTCGGCCGATCGGCGGTCGAGCCACCTCCTCCTCCTCCTCCTCCTCCTCTTCCTCCTCCTTCTCTTCCTCTTCTTCCTTCTGCTCCCACTCTCTCTCTCTCTTTCTCTCTCTCTCTCTCTCTATCTCTCTCTCTATCTCTATCTCTATCTCTCTCTCTCTCTCTCTCTCTCTCTCTCTTTTCTCTCTCGTACACTCGCGTCCATTTGCTCGTCATGATTCGAATTCTTACCGACCGACCGACCGGACGACGAACCAGCCATTTGGAATTCGATCAGAAATACTTAAGGTGGCGTCTGCTTTTCTCTCTTCTTTCCTCCCTCTCTTTCTTTCTCTGTCGATCTTTCCTCTTTCTCTTTCTGTTCGTCTCGCGGAGGGCACCCTCCGAAGGCTAGCCTCCCACCAGTACCACTCGACCGCCCGTCCTCCCACTCCGCACGCTCGCCAATCAGCGATCCATCCTCTCTCTCTCTCTCTCTCTCTTTCTCTCTTTTTCCTTCTTTCTTACTCTTTCTATTTCTTTTTCTTTCTCTCGTTCTCGCGGATATTACGACGGGACGTTGGTTCGACATCGCCGCGACCGCTTAGCTTTTGGCCTCCCTCCTATCACCCATCTTTCCCCTTTCTCCTCTCTCTCTCTCTCTCTCTCACTCTCTATCTTTCTATCTATCTCTATCTTTCTCTTTTTCTTTCTCTCTCGTATATGCTCTCGGTGTGCGCCGATTCCAAAGGCTTCCGAAAGAATTTAAATTAGCGGTAGAGGGGTGCTGCTCTCTTGCTGCCCGATCCGGCATATCGAACTGGCTAAAATTAATTGATTTATGGAGCCTAGAGAGAGGAGAAAGAGAGAGAGAGAGAGAGAGAGAGAAGGATCGTTGAGAAGAAGGACCGAAACGCTCCGTCGATTTCGTCCGACGTCCAATTATTTACCGATGAGCTTTCGGTGAACGCAAGCAAGAAAAATCAGCGCGTGCTTCACCATCGCGATGTCAAAGAGAGACCAATACACTTTATGCTATGCTATTCGATAGCATTCGATTCTCGATAGGATTCTCTTCTCTCCTCTCGATCCACACGTCGAATACTAATCCTTTTTTCTCTCTTTCTCTTTTTCTTCTTCTTCTTTCTTTTCTCTTTTTCTTTCTTCTTTTTATCTTTTTTTCGTTCCTTTTTTTTTTCTTTTTTCTTTTTCTTTTAACCACTTTTCAAAAAGACTTTGGTAAACCGTCGATGAAAGGCGGAATGGCTCATCGATAAGTCATGCACGTGTCCACGTAGTAGTCGCCCTTTGAAATGTGCCGGCTCTCCTTTATCTAAGTTAGACACGTAGAATTCGATTAAACGTCGTTGAACGCCAAAAAATGCACGAGTATTACCAACGAATCATCCTAAGACGTGATAATTATAATGATTTCATAAATTATCGTCATTCCGTTTCTCGTTAATCTCGTTCATTTGGAATGATCTAGAGGAATACTATATTTGAAGAATAATTAATGTAATTGCTATAATCAAGCAGGAAATCATCGATTAGAGTAGCTTATTTCTTCTTGCGAACGTCCGTCCAATGCGAACTTCTAAATCAGAAAACGTGCAAAACAGTCAGCATCGCCATCTCGCGTTAACTTTCATCATCAAACAATTTTATCGATATTATCCTCTTGCGATATTACCGACTTACATTTAATATCATAGGATAATGGATAACTGTTCAGTTAATGTTGTAAAGGTAAATGATTATCATCCATCGATAATTGTATGAACATTACCGACAGTACTGATCGAAAATCCAACATTACATATGTATCCATTTTTCTAATTGACATGAATTAAATCAAATAAAACAGAAAATATAATATCGAATGGACTATCGAATGTTCAATTAAGATTATTTTCAAAAATATCAACCTATAAAAAAAAAATTAGTATACAAGTTGTAAATATGATAAATATTAATGAAAAAAGGAACGATAAAATATTTGATATCTTTCATTTCTTTATATAAGTCGATATAATTGGATCGTATTCTTTAATGAATACAAAAGAAGAAAAAAAAGAACATAAAAGCAAAAACAGAAATAAAAATAATATAATAAGAATTAATTAAATGAAGGAATGAGGATGAAACGAAACTAAATTTTATTTCTTTTATGTAAATTCAAAAAGCTAACATTAGGTAGGAGAAAAGTGATATTACATGAAGTACGCAATACATACGATCGAATATCCTGAAGTTTCTCAGAGAAAGAGAGAGAGAGAGAAAGAGAGAGAGAGAGAGAGAGAGAGAGAGAGAGAGAGAGAAAGAGAGAGTCGTAGAAATGGTAGCCCCTTTCCCTCGCGTTCGATTACGCAAGCGTCTCACGATTCACTAGCGTTTCAGCGGCGTACGATCGATGTATGTACGACCTGCTGCTCGCATGCCATTCAAACAACCCCCGTATACCCTCTGGCTGCCCCTCGCGATCTTCTACGTGCTAGAATTCCAGACACGAACCTACTCTCGCGCTCCAACGTAACTCGCTCCGTTCATCCACGAATGAAAAAGAAGAAAATTCAGGGCAAAAACGAGCTTTAAACCTATCCTCGCGAGAAATTTTCTTCCTCTTAAATCGCATATTTTCGGAGATACGAACAGGACACGAAAATATAAAGGATCTCATGACGACGACGACGACGACGACGAAGACGACGATAATGAAGATAATGATGATGATGATGATGATGATGATGATGATGATGATGATGATGATGATGATGATGATGATAATGATGATGAATATGATGGTGCACGTGGGTAAAAATAAAAATAATAAAATGAAAGAAAAGAATAAAAATTTAAGAAAATTGAAGATTTATACAATGTACAACTTTAAAAATCTCGAACAGTAAAAGCTTATTCAAAGTTTAAGAAAAGGGTGGTTTGAGAAAAGGGAGGGAGAAACGTGTAAGGTCTACGAAGTAGTAGAATAGGTGGATGCACATCTGCTTTCGTAAACTTTCGTCGGCGGGAATCTCATTGAGAATGAAAACGATAGAGATATGAGAGAAAGAGAAAGAGAAAAAAAGAGAGAGAGAGAGAGAGAGAGAGAGAGAGATGAAAAAGGAAAGAAGGAAATATCATGGAGAAACCTCAACAATTACGAACGACGCTATCTCCGTGAGTCGCGCTCGTCGTTTCGACGTCTCCCCCTTTTCGAAAAGTTTTACGTACGGCATGGAATAAGAAGAAGCTCTTGAACAAACAAGGCGAACTTTGAAATAGAGAAAGAGGGAAATAATAAGGAATGAGAAAGAGAGAGAGAGAGAGAAACACTAACGAGAGGTCAGGAAGTACCTAACGTTCAGGTGCTTGAACGAGTTTGCGAAGAGCGTGCCGAGCAACAAGCCGTCGCGCGCTGCTCTGTGGTTTTGCGTGGAAATTCAGCTTGAAAGGAGGATAGAATGAGAAGAGAAAATAGAAGAAAAAGAAGAAGAAGAAGGAGGAGGAGGAGGAGGAGGAAGAGGAGGAAGAGGATGAGAAATGGAAGGAGAGAAGAGAACTAGAAGCAAAAAAAGAGAATTGCCGGTGGTTGGCGCGTGAGGTAAATGGCTCGGGAAAGTGGGCCTTCGACCTTCGTGAATGGACACTCGTTGAAAGACAAAAAAAAAAGAGATAGAGAGAAAGAGAGAAAGAGAGAAAGAGAGAGAGAGAGAGAGAGAGGGAGAGAGAGAAAACAAAATAGAAAGGATTCTCCTCTTCGATTTTTTTCTTTTTCAAATGGAGACAACTCGAAGGTTTTCGAAGAGGAAAAGAAAAAGTAACTTCGCCCCATTTCGAATCGATTGCACGAGCCACGCTCGAGGGCGTTCGGGCTAATTCGGATCTCATCGCCGATTCAAAACTGTTCGATTTCGCAAACTATCCAGGAAAATGCCGGTGACGCGATAAACGTCTGCTTTCTTTCACCTATATTATTCCTATTTTTTATTTCTTTTCATTTTCTCTCTCTCTCTCTCTCTCTCTCTCTCTCTTTCTCTCTCTTTCTATATGTACATGTATATATATATATTTTTTTTTTCCTTTTCTACCTGTCTCTCTTTTACTCTTTCGAGCGAATCGAACACAATGGCCGACAATGCAAACGTTGATGTTACCACTCGAAGAGAAGAAATCTTATCTTCTCGTTCACTATTCTTTTCTCTCTTTCTCTCTCTCTCTCTCTCTCTCTCTTTTTCTATCCTATTCTTCTGCCTTCACCTAAGGCAGTCAATATCATTGCTCCAAATTTCTTATAATTCGATTTCACGATTCACCATGACCCACATGAGAATTCGAACTCAAACGTACTTCCTTTATCATGGAAAGCAACGTCTCTTGTCTAACGAATCACTAAATCATCCTTATTTCCCTTACTTTAATCTCTCTCTCTCTCTCTCTCTCTCTCTCTCTCTCTCTCTCTCTTTCTCTCTTCCTCTTTCCATTTCTCTTTAGAGAGAAAAGTCAACGCTGGAGTCGAAAACTTTGAACAATACCAAAATCCCATGGGACAAGCTCTCTCATTATTATCGTTTACCTCGCCCGCTGACCCGCATTATATTTCGACAATTCTCGCTCACTATTATATTACGAGAGAGGCATTTAATGTCATCCGACGATGTATCATGTGCGGAGAGTATCAAGATACGGAAGATCGTAAGTCACGCGTGTCCCATAGGGAATCTTCCTAGCTGTCTGATAAAGGACAATAATAATGTCGGTTTATCGTCTTTCTCTGTAAATGTGAGTAAGAGAAGAAGATGATCTTGGTGACTGTTTTGTTATCTACAAACTCGAGAAGAGTGCCATAGAAAAATAGAGATAAAAGAAGATATAGAAAAAGAAAGGGAGAGAGAGAGAGAGAGAAGGAAAAAAAATATATATATATATATATATATATATATATAAAAAATTAATAATAAAAAAAAAGAAAAGAAAAGAAAAAACAAAACGAAGAAGGAAGGAAGATAGGAAAGAAGGGTAGGAAAGAAAGAAAGGAAGAAAGAAATAAAAGAAAGAACTTTCATAAGCCGCTTTGACATCGGGAACAAAAGGCGGAAGATTCGGCCTCATCCGCGGCTGAAGAAGCAAAACAGCTAACCATCCCTTCGCGTATGCTTTCACCACCTACGAACTTCTCTTTTTTACGCTCTTTCTTTCTCTCTCTCTCTCTCTCTCTCTTTCTTTTTCTCTATTTTTTTCTCTATTTTTTTCTCTTTTTCTCTCTAGTCCAAAAAGACTACGTCGAGAAGAATATCCCAAGAGAATCCAATCAGTAAGGGGAAGCCTAACCTCGATCCGACCTTCCGTACGAATCTCGAGTACTTCCGTCTTCGACGAATCCTGGATAAGATTTATCGGGGCAGCTTCTCGCAAAATTCGCGAACATTCCGTGCGGAAGCAGCATCAGGATGTCGCGGTAAGAGATTTTCCTCGTAAATACCTTCGATGCGATTACTCCCTACCTTATCTTTCTCATCCACTTTGAATTCTTCCCTTCTTTCGCTTTAAACTCTTCGTGACATTCGACAGCGATCGTTTAGTACGATTTTCTCTCTCTCTCTCTCTCTCTCTTTCTCTCTCTCTCTTTCTCTCTCTCTCTTTCTCTCTCTCTCTTTCTCTCTCTCTATCTCTCTGTATTTTTTCTCTTTTTTTTTTTAACGAATAAAAAAGGAAAGATATCTACTATCTATACCGAAAATCATCTATGTCGAAAGTGCGAGAACGTGATTTTAAAAAAAAGAGAAAGAGAGAGAGAGAGAGAGAGAGAGAGAGAGAGAAATATCTATGTATATAAATGATAACACTTTCGAAGATCACTTCGCAAATTACACGAGGAATTTTCTCGCTCACTTCGAACGATTAGATTTAAATGATTCTCTTTCTCTCTCTCTCTCTCTCTCTCTCTCTCTCTCTCTCTCTCTCTCTCTCTCTCGGTTATATGAACGATTGCAATAGTAGCAGTAGAGGATTCGAATACTAAATCGTGTACCATATTAAAATGTTTTAATGACGAATACTGGGCATTATAAGTAAGCTTACGCTATACATTATGGGCATCGATATCGCTCGATTTTCTGATGATAAGACCATCGGCCCAATCGGTATAATACTCTCTCATTCTCTCTCTTTCTCTCTTTCTTTCTCCACGTCATCGTCGTCGTTCTTGATTTTCAACTCGGCGTTTCACGGAATCTATATTTCCCAACGAGTGTTCCAGGAGGGTATCCTTTTTTCAAGCCCACGCTTCCAACCCCATCCACACCCTTCCCCATCTACTAAGTTCGAACTCTTCCTCCTTCTTCTCCTCCTCCTTCTCCTCCTCCTCCTTCTCCTCCTTCTCTTTATTCTCCTCATCCTCCAACGACGGTATAGCTGCGACTCTACGACGATCGATCGGAGTTCCATCGGGAAGAGGCAGCTGCTGACGAAGACGACGTGGCCGTCGAGAGGATCGGAGTCGAACGATGCTTACAAACGGGACGAACGAGAGAGAGTGAGCAAGAGAGATCAATACCGCCATACTACTACCTTCTACTACCTACTATCTACTACACGCTTTCCGACTGACCCTAACCCATAAAACGGAACCCAGAAGTCGTTCTATGCGCAACAGAAACGGATTCTACTCTCCTAGGAAGCTTCATTCGTAAAGATAATGGACCAAAATGGAAGGGACGTGTTGTAGGTGTATGTGTGTGTGTGTGTGTGTGAGAGAGAGAGAGAGAAACAGATGGAAAATCTGATCAATTGATTTGTTCGATCCTAATTAACTACAGGTATATTCTAGGTGAAAAGATAACGATTATTCAATTTATTTATATTAAACGAAGATATTCAAATGAAGCAGTACGATGTACGGATATGATAAAAAATAATGAATTTATATCTTCGGTGAAAAATCGAAATAAAAATGATACGTACGTACGTGTGTGATGATACAAAGAAAAAAGAAAAAAACAAAAAAAAAAAAAGAAAACAAAAAAGAGAGATAAATCAGATAATCAAAATAACGAATTTATGCAATAAAGAGAAATAAAAATAAAACATTGGATCAACCTGTTCGAAATGATAGGGGGGGGGGAAGGGGAGGGGGAAAAAAAGAAAAAATCAATTATAAATATTACATGGTTACTCGAATACAGTATTTGATTAATAAATTCACGGAGATAGATAAACAAAGATAATCAGAAAAAGAGAAAGAGAGAGAAAAAAAGCGCCCACGCAAAAGAGAGAGAGAGGGAGAGAGTGAGAGAGAGAAAAAATATTTTTTTAAAAACAACCTACGCGTTTCACCTCTTTTTCCGTAATAGAAAATTTTTTCTTTTTAGAAAAAGATTAAAAAGAAAGAGATAGAGATAGAGAGAGAGAGAGAGAGAGAGAGAGAAGTATAGAAAAAGAAAGACACCCCGAACGTTTTTAGATACGTGGAAACGAAACGTGCATAAAGATTCGAACTCGTATCCCGCGTCGCCGTCTCGTTATTGGAATTTAGTTCGAGCGGATTCTCTCGCGCGTATCGCAACGTAGCTGCTGCTACGTTTGTCCTCCTCGTAAATCTTCTTTAAAGGTCGCTCGTGTGTACCGTGGATCGTATTGTGTGCGTGTATACGGTATGTATATATGTATAGGTTTTTTTGTGTATACACGCCAATGTATTTACATACATTTACATACATACGTTTACAACAACTTGTAGGTATACATTTTAAATAACGCGCTAATTAATTATTATTTCAACTTCTTCTTCTTTTTTTTTTTTGTTTTTTTTTATTATTTTTAATCTTTTTTTTTTATTTTCTTTCTTTCGTTTTTTTTTTTCTTTCATATTTATTTATTTTCTTTTTTTTCTTCCTTTGTTTTATTTATTCGTAATCATCACTATTCCATCGACGATAATGATTTATATTTAAAAAGAGAGAGAGAGAGAGAGAGAGAGAGAGAGAGAGAGAGAAAGAAAGAAAGAGAGAAAGGAAGAGAGAAAAAGAGATACGGTTCATCGAGTGAAAAATATTAAATGTAAACGAGTTTTAAAAGAAAAGCGAGAAGAAGAAATGTAAGCATGTGTTTGTGTGTGTGTATATATATATATATATATATATATATATATATATATATATATATATAGTCAAAGTAATCTTTTCCAATAGATAGCTTCTAGAATTCATTAGTGAAGCAAATCAGAAAATGTTCCAACGGGGAGATACTACATTCCAAACAACCTTTCGGTAATAGCTATCGAGCGAATAGAGAAACACCGAAAGAGCAAGGGAGAATAGTTGAAAGTTATTATCTTCTTCCTAACATCGGTGATGTCCGATGGCGAAATAACATTTCATCGCGTGAAGAACGTTTAAAAGAAATAGGATCGAGCCTCGCTAAAAATTTTAACGACGAGCTGCTTATATACGATGGAATACGGCAAGTGACGAATTTCCAACATTTTCTTTTATCTCGGGCGAACAAGGATGATGGATCTACGTTGATGGTAAATACAAATTGGATGGATCGGATTTAACGTCCTAGCGTTAATCAATTAAACTGATGGATGCTTGTTCTAACGTCGCTATCTGAATTAGTTTTGTTCGTTGGCTTGTATTCGTCAATAAGAGGATTTCTATCCAAGGCTAGTAAAAAGTGAAAGGTTTTCAACGATCAAAATCCATCGACCTAGATACGTGGTTGAGGATTAAAAGTGAAAAAAAAAATATATGTATATATATATATATATATATATATATATACATATATAGAAGGAATGAAAATATCGTGGAATGATCAACAACAGGTTGTTTGCTAAATCGAAAATCATTGTTTTCCCAGAGAAAGTTCGGATTTTATTCTTGCTTCTAAAAAAATTAAATCGATATTCTATCGAGTATCTAATTATCTGTATTTATCGGATAATAATTTGTTTCAATTATGGTCTAAAACAAGTTTCTAATAACCGATCACAAATTTTCATCTTTTAAAATATAACAAGAAGATAAATCGATGTATACCTAACGTCGATACTTCATTCTCTAAAATATTCGCAAAAACTAGTTGCTACTAGAAGCAAGCTACTCATTTTAGCTTCGTATACTTTTTCTTTACTTTTTCTTTTCTTTCTTTCTTTCTTTTTTTTTTATTTTCGTTTTCTTGCTAACCTCTTTAAAAATTTATCCACGATTGTACGGAATAAATTTTTAATAAGCCGTACACTATGCCCCGATGCAATAAAATTTACAAATAACGTACCACCAACACCAACGCTTACACTCTCCATCTCTTTTTATCACATGCAAACAAAACTCGTTCGAGTAGTACGCTCGAATAGGTACTTTTTCTTAGTTTCTCTCTCACGTAAAGCGTGAGATTGTTCCTTCTCGACTAACATTCGTCCTGTTAAAAATTCATTCATTAAGATTAGCTCGAGAGATCGAATTTATCGATTGATCGAAGAATTGAGAGAAGAGAAAGGAAAACATAAAGAAAGAGAAAGAGAAAAGAAAAACAAAAAGATAGAAAGAGAACGATAGAAAGAAAGAGAGAAAGAAAATAAGACAAAAAAGGACAAAAAGAGGCAGAAAGAGAAAAAAGACGGTATTCTTTTCTTGCGAACTCGTAGCTTTTTCAACAGATAATTCGGACTTTAAATAAGACTCTCTCTCTCTCCCTTGCTCTCTTGCTCTCTTGCTCTCTTGCTCTCTCTTTCTCTCTCTCTCTCTCTCTCTCTCTCTCTCTCCCTTTTTTCTTTCTTCCTTATTTTGCTCTCTTTTTCTTTTACTTCGATAGTAGGACGGTCGAGCCGAGCGATTCTCACGGAAGGAAGAGTACTCGCGGTCGGTCGGCGGTGGAACGCGAGCTACCACCCTCGAGTGGGTGAGTGTATCGAATCGAGGGTCTTCGCAGATTTTCGGCGAGCTTCGTTCGCCCACGGGCTCTCCCGGGCAGCCGGCACGGCTCAGTGTACTGCGTGGCTGCCTGGACCGCAGGCGCCTCCGGCCGAGCAAACAGTCTGCGCTTGGCTCTCGGCGCTCTGATCTCGGAGCTCTCTCGCTTGCTCGCTCTCTATCTCTATCTCTCTGTCTATCTATCTGTATCTATTCACTGCGTGTCGCTCCGTGAAATCCGTATATTTTCTTACCAACTTTTTTTTTTTGTTTTATTCATATATACATATATCTCTCTTTTTCTCTTTTTTGATTACTGATTTTTTTTACTTCTCTATCTTTCTTTCTCTCCCTCTTTCTCTCTCTCTCTCTCTCTATCTCTCTCTTTCTCTATCTATCTATCTCTATATCTTTAATTTTCTCTTATCATATTAAAATATTTGAACGTAAGATTTTTCATTCTCCAAATGGAAGATAAAAGTTTTTCCAATTATCCTTGGAATAATCCTTGGAAAAGAAGATGAGATTGACTTAATCGTCGCTATGACGTCCGAGGAAAATCGTTCAATTTATAAAACGTTAATAGCAACAAGAACAAGAGCAAAAACAACAACGACAACAACGACGATAGAAATAACAGGAACGTTAGCAGTAGCAGCATCAATAATAGCAACAGTAGCAGCGTCAAAAGCAGTAGCAACAGTAGCAGCAACAGCAGCAATAGTAGCAACAGCGGCGACAATAGCAACAGTGGCAACGGCAACAGGAGGAAAAATATCAAGGGGAACGATCGCGATAAAGAAAAACGTGTTACGTAGATATTATTCGTAGCATCGAGTGGTGGTGTGAGCTTTTTGCCGAGCTTATTTCGACTCGCCTACGGAATCTCGAGCAATGATCATCACTTACGAATTAGTAAGACTCGTCCATCTGATGAGTACGACGAGGCGATAGGAAAAACGTTTCTTTCATCGTTCCCTGTTTATCTCTTTCTCTCGCCTCTCTCTCGGTGCCCAGGCACTTGTGTCGTTATTATTAAAACTAATCCGCCTATATATATATATATAAATATTTATATATATATATATATATATATATATATATGCATATTGTGTTTGAAAAAGACTTACAATGAAGAAGTACGGATCGTACAGGAGTGATAATACTACGTTGTACATCGCGTTGATTCTTTACGCGCTTGGTAGTAGTTACGAAGCGAGTTGTACAACACGCAGTGTTTGTTTGTGGTAAAAAAAAAAAAGAAAAAAAAGGAACTACAAGACATTGATAAGAGAGGGAGAGAGAAAGAAAAAGAGAGAGAGAAAGAGAGAGAGAGAAAAGGAGAACAGCTCTAGAAAGAGGAAGCTAGCACCGAACGGAGAGAGGTGAAAAGGTGGGAGAGAAGAAGGAAAAGGGGTGAGAAATACACAGAGAGAGAGAGAGAGAGAGAGAGAGAGAGAGTGAGAGAAAGACAGATAGAAAGAGAAAAGCTGTGGAGAGAGTAATGATCGTGACGACGGTTTTGCAGACAAATGAACACCTCCGCACAGCGTTTGGAATATCCCAAGTAAGTAACGAAGTCTCTCGTTATACGAAACCTACTTTCTCGCGTCGTCAAGGAAAATCCAAAGATATATAACCACATCATCTTACCTTAGACACTACCCTCCTTCCCTTCCTCCCTCCCGCCTTCCCACCATTTCTTCCTTCTCTTTTTCCTTACCTTCTTTTTATTCTTAACATCTCTCTCTCTCTCTCTCTCTCTCTCTCTCTTTCTCTCCCTCCTCTCTTTTTTTCTCTTTCTCTGTCAATCTAATACATTTTTTTACCCCCCAACGATTCTCTCATTTCATTTGGAATAAACGCGCCTAAGGCGTCCTTCGCACAACGTTAAATCACCGAGGGGAACGATGAAAACAAGTAACAATGAATCTTTTGTAATTCCCTTTGACGTTGGACCATAAAAGGAAGAGTTTCTGAGTTTCAACTCTTCCGTAAGTGGGCTAACCTTATGAGATTTTATCTAGCTATAACGGAAGTTATAAAAGTTGACTGTTTCCCTCTTCTCCTTTCCTTTCTCTCTCTCTCTTTTTCTCTTTCTCTTTATCTATCTCTTTCTCTTTCTCTTTCACTATATAACTATCTATTTATCCATCCATCTTTCTTGCTTTCTCTTTCTCTCTTAGTCGTTCACTTTAATTTCTGATATTCGAGAGCATTCCCACCGTGGAATTTTCAGTAGTCGAGAAGAAACGAGGAAGAATTTTCAACGTCGTCCTTTTTTTTTTTATAAAAGATGATATCTCTTCTTCTGCCTCTCTCTCTCTCTCTCTCGCTCTTTCTTTCTCTATAAAATATGTTCTCTCTGTCAGTCATCCTTTAGCAAAGAATCGTCTAGTTCGAAGAATGTAATTTCTTCTATTCAAAACTGACTGTGACTTATTATCTTGTGATAATAGATGTATACCGTAGTAACAACGCTTTTCGTCGAATGATTCATCGATGTTACGATTATACGATATCGTTTGTGTAGGAAACCTCTTTGGAAAGCACTACTACGTTGCTCGACTAGCCAGAGCGCATTTGGCGCGAAATCCGACGTGCGGTTGGCATCGGACCCACCAATGGGGTGCGTCCTCAAGCGCACTGGATCGTGCTTAACGAGCGTTTCTCACCGAAACTCGTTCGGCAAAAGTCCTTGCTTTCTTGACTAACTAGGCCGCGTTTAAAATGACCTTTCTTTTTCTCTTTTTTCTCTTTCTCTCTCTCTCTCTCTCTCTCTCTCTCTTTTGCTCTCTCTCGCTCTCTTTTCATTTTTATCGCGAGGTTACACTTCGAAAAGGGTATTAACTGTGCGGAAAGATCAAAGCCTAGTTGTAAACTCGTCAAACAAGTCGTTAGTTTCCAACACTTTGAGAAAATAAAATCGATAAACGTCGACAATCTTTTGCTCAATGTCCTAATAATACGTTCTACGATTGCCCGATCAAAGTCGCAATATATATTTTTTTTTCTTTCACTTTCTCCTTTTCTTTTTTCCTTATTTCTCCCTTTTCTTTTTTTTTTTTCTTTTGAAAACGATCGCAATTCCTATTCATAAGATCAACGACGAAGGGTACCAAAAAAGAAAAAAAAAAAAAAAACAAAAAAAAAGAAAAAAGAGAGAAAGATCAAATTTGTAGTCTAAATGTTATTTTGGCGAGTCTTCATAACGTTTCGATGCATTAGCATTTTTATGGGGGTCCATAGTTGCTGGTTGGCTGCTTCTATTTGTACTTGAATATATATATATATATATATATATATATATATATATATATATATATATGTAGTATCTATATAAGCAACGAGTTAGAGACACCAAGGAGGAAACACCGAAAACGGAATTCAAAGGAGAAGAAGTAGAAGGAAAAAGAGGAGAAAAAGGAGAAAGAGGAGGAGGAGGAGGAGGAGGAGGAGGAGGAGAAAGAAAAGGAGAAAGAGAGGGAGGAATGGTGTGAGAGGAGGATGACACGATATGTAGGTGTCAGTGTGGGAAAGCAGAAAGGAGCCGAGTAGGGGAAATAGTGGGAGTAGGCAGAAAAGTAGGAGGAGAATGAGTAGGATAAGGAGAAAGAGAAGGAAGAGGTGCGGGGTTTGGGGGTGATAGGAGAGCGGGTGGAAGAGGTCACAAATGGTAGCAGAGAATCAGGTGGGAAACAATGGATAAGGGAGAAAGGAAAGTAGGTGTAGGAGGAAGAGGGCGAATGTAACCGCTCTTATTTCTTCTCGCTGCCACCGTGGCCCGACCCGGAAACAAAAGACGATCCGACATCAAACATTCAAATTAGAAAACTCCCCGTCGTCCGTGGTCCGACCGTGGTCCGGATTATCCCCGGCACATTCTTCTCTCCTCTCATCTTCTCTTCGATCTATCCTCTCTCTCTCTTTCTCTCTCTTTCGCTCACGCGTGTGCTAAACCACGATCCCCTACTTTTCCAAGGCCGCAAGAGCTCACCTCCCACCTACCTCTACCCTTTCCTCTCCTCCGACTCCTATCCCCACATATAAAGCGCATACTAACTCATATTCGATCGTAATTCTACGATCGATCAAACAACTTCTATCTTCCGTACTTATACGAAATACGAGATCCCACGTTTACCATAATACCGAAGGAACATTGCGAAGAAGTAGATGAAGAGGAAAGCTACTTCTTCATATAGAAAAGTAAAATGGATCGAAACTAAGGAAGAGAAATTGAGAGAAAGATGATGAAATAGAAAGAGAGGTAGAGACACAGACAGAGAGAGAGAGAGAGAGAGAGAGAGAGAGAGAGAGAGAGAGAGAGAGAGAGAGGTTTCTCTCTGTCGTTTATTTTCTGAAAGTACCTGCCACTTTAATAAGGAACAGCTTCCACGAATTCAGGCTTTCCTCCTTGGAATTCAGAGGATTCCTCGAATAACGTAGATATCCTTGCCTTTTGCGAAAACCATATACATATCTCCATCCGGATGTATTCCCATATACCTATATCTATATTTACAGTTGGAAAGTATTGAAAATTTAGAGTCGACTCCAATAAATATATATATATATATATATATATATATATATATATATATATACACATTTATACATAATTGATTACCAACACGAATTAAAGTTTAAATGTGGATCGTTATTCGCTGTTTAAATTTGATTGAATTTTTGCTCGTCGATCCGTAAACTTTGCGAATCATTATTAACGATATACTTATACATACATTATACATAATATATGCATATATTACATATACCTATACATACATATATTTAATCAAAATTCAGTATAAATATACGCGCACACATACACACACACATCATATATATATATATATATATATATATATATATATATATACGCACTAAGTTATACAAAGTATATAATATAATTTTAGCAATAACTCGACATACTCTAATTTCTATTCCTTTCGAGAGAACTCAACGAACGTGAACGGAATGAACGATTGCTAACAGATACGATTTATAATGTACGCTTTGACGATACTAGCCCACAGTTATATCTGATTACGATGTGATATACGATAGAGAAAGCCGCGAGAGCAAACGTAGCTTAACTAATATTGGCTCGGTCGTGTGTAACGCCCAAACGAAGATCCTCGGCCAACATTTAAAGTCGAAAGCTATTCAAACATCGATTCCCTGAGTTCGTTCGTTCGTTCCTACGTTCGTTCGTTCGTTCGTTCGTCCATCCGTTCGTTTGTTCGATGCCACGAAGGAGAAAGAAGACCCTAGATTTTCATTTTTCCTTTTATTCTCAAAAGTGAGAATCAATTACGTTGCGTTTATTAAGAACGCTTACGAAAATAAACTTTCTACCTTTCTCTCTCTACCTGTCTCTCTCTTATTTTCTCTTTCTTTTTTCTTTTTCTCTTTCTCTTTCTCTTTCTCTTTCTCTTTCTCTTTCTCTTTCTCTTTCTCACTCATTTAACTTCTCTCAACCTACTTCTTTCCAGTCGCTTAAGTTCCCCTAGAAAGCACAATTTCATCAAGTAATCAAAAGTGTTTGCCCGTTAATCCTTAAACGTAATATTTTAATCCATTCGATCAAAGAAATTTGTTTTAAGAGAAAGCTGCAAAAGAGAGGGGAACCGTGAAGGAAAGAGAAGGGGAAGAGCAATGGGAGGTTGAGGGGGCGGGGTCGAGGGCGAGGAGTAAAGGGAATAGTAGAATGTAAATGTTGTATATACGAGATGAAAACGACTTTGCTACTTTCGCGCTTAGCAAGACGTTAATTAGTTCCGTTGCAACGTGCCTTCGTGGTCCACTGAAATTAAAGAAAGAAAAACAGTGAAAAAGAGCAAAAGAAAGAGAGAGACAGAGAGACAGAGAGAGAGAGAGAAAGAGAAAAGGAACGGAGAAGAGAAATAAGAAAAGAGAGGAAACAAAATAAAAAAGAAAGAAATCACCCACGTATACGCATTAGTAGTTCCTTCGAGAGTCTGAAACGAAACCAACAGGGGAAACTCGTCTTATGAACATGGAATGAAAATATTGCAAATTTCTAGAAACGTAGTAGTCGGGGCTCGAAGAAGATTATGTGGTTTCGATGAAAGAAGATGATAAAAAGGAGAAAAGGAGAGAAAAAAAAATAGAAGGAAAGAAAGAAGAGATATAGGAAAAGAGAGAGAGAGAGAGAGAGAGAGAGAGAGAGAGAGAGAGAAAGAGGGAAGATTCTCTTCTTGAACGAATAGGAGGGCGTCGTTCAGCCGATCGTACGGTTATCATTTGCAGAGTAGTGCTATTAGCATAATGTAATTCCTTTTTTCCCCAGGACACCTGTCGATGCCATTATTCGATCCTCGCGGCGAAAGAATATTGATATTTCCGTAATCGAGTAGATACGGGCCGGCGTGTTGGTTGGCATGTTGTTTAAAAAAAAAAAAGAAAAAAAAATATTAAAAGCAATATATTTTCCGAAGCGAGTGTTACTATAGTAAAAGTAATACAAGGAAATCTCATGTTTCCTCTATTTCTCTTTTCTCCTTCTTTCTCTTTTACTTCTTCTCTTTTCTCTTTTCTTTTATATTCCTTGTCTCTACTACTCCCGTTAATTCTACAAGTTTTTCTACTTGGCCGGTCCAAAAAGAGATAAAGGTAATAGAGAGAAAAAGGGATCTTTTTACACGAAGAACTTTGTAAATCCGATCGATGTTTTTATCTGAATTATCAACGTTACCTTTTTCTTTTTTTTTTTTTTTATTTCACTCGATTATACGGCAATAACATTTTATTGAAACTTTATCAGTAATTTTATCGAAATCATTAGGTGCACAAACTGCCAAACGACCATTTGCAAATTTCCATTGATCAGTGGCAGGTTCGTTATCTTTATTTCTCCTAAGATTTTCTTAATATCCGTGAAGGAGAAAGAATGAAAGAAAGAAAGAAAGAAAGAAAGAAAGAAAAATAGTATTTCTTCAGAATGAAACGTCCAAAAGAAATACTCTTAGTAAAGATCCTATCGCAATCTCTCCCTTACCCAAACCATCCCGTCCCCCTTCGTTACTCTTTCGTTCGAATTATCGGTTTGGCAAAGCTTCCTTTTTCTTTCTCGATTCTTCCATTCGAATTATCGGCCTCGATTCGTTTTCCCTCCTCGCGGCTGAACGCGGTGAATTGCTTCTCGCTGCTTACCGTACATTTAATTCCATTTCCCCGCGATTTCGTGGCATCTCTGTTCGATTCCCTTCTCGGTAATGCTTTATCATTAAAAGAGAAAAAACAAAAAATAATAAAATGAAAGAAAGAAATAAAAGAAGGAGAAAAAAAAAGATAGTAACGAATGCGTCTTAAAGCGGAAGGAAGGTAGGAAGGACGAAAGTTAAGGAAAGAAGAAAAGAAGAAAAAGAGATAAGGAAAAAAGGAAAGAGGGAAGGAGCCATCGAAAAAGGTAAAATTATTGCTACGGCAATGATTGAGTTTTCTCAAACGGAATAGAAAAATCTCGTTAAAAAAAGAAATAAAAGAAAAGAAATAAATAAGAAGAAAAAGATCTAAGTACGTCTACGGGTTTCTTATGCATCTTGATTTGCTCTTTCCACAGTTTACTATGGCTTCATGAAAAAGAAAGATTTTTATTATTTTTCCAATATACGAAAGCTGTATTCTCTCTCTCTCTCTCTCTCTCTCTCTCTTTCTCTTTCTGCCTCTGCCCCTCTCCCCTTCTCTCTTTCTCTCTCTCTCTCTCCCCCTCCCTTCTCTCGTAAGGCATGCTGTTTCAGGTTGGCAACCCATCCACAGCCGTTCTACACACCGAGCATCGACCAAAGTGGCCGAGCTGGTGGTGCCGTTAATCCAATTTCTCGGATTAATTAAACGCCGAGTCGGGGTCTCGTTAAACTACTTCGTTCTCGAATATCGACGGTGTCGTTTTTGGCGTCGAGCTAGCGCCACCAGCTCGTTCGTTGCACGCGCCTGAAATCGACCGATTCAAAGTATCTAAGTACTTATGTACTTATATATGCATATGTATTTGTCCTCTCTCTCTCTCTCTCTCTCTCTCTCTCTCTCTCTCTCTCTCCACCTCTCTCTCTCTCCACCTCTCTCTCTCTCTTTCTCATAAATATTTCTCTGACGCGTCGATAAATATCTAAGGATAAGAACATTCCAAATTTCCTCAGGAGATTTACCTACTTTCATTACTTTCTATTCATTTATCAATATTATATGTTTTCAAATACGTACATCTAACGAAATACATTTCACGAACTTCTCAAATGTTATAATTTCATTAAGTAGTAAACTCGTAGGAAGTCCTTCAATTTACATATTTGAATAGACGCAATAACGTCGCTTATTATGACTATGCAAGCAACAATGGATGAATAAAGTTTGAGAATCTCTGATTTAATGACGAGAAGTTCAACTATATCGTTCGATGATACCAAATATTTCTCTCACTCTCTCTCTCTCTCTCTCTCTCTCTCTCTCTCTCCCTCTCATACATACATTCTTTCTTTCTCTTTCACACACACTCTCTCTTATCCTCTCACTTCAACTATCAAAGATTCAATTTGTTACTCGTTGATTCAACGTGCCTCTAGAACGCTATAGTAGTTTTCCTCGAACGACTGTAATTCCTCGAGTTAAGGTAGAAGCGGAGGTTAGAATTACCGAACGAAGAGGAGAACTTTGCTTGCTGCGGTACGTTCAATAAAGAGGGACAGAGAGAGAGAGAGAGAGAGAGAGAGAGAGAGAAAGAGAGAGAGACTTTTGGGGGGTAACTTTACTCGTATATTATGGCCGCCACGGTGTAATTGATTTTGCGCGATCGCATTAGACCGAAGGTGCATTTCGAGTCGGGAAGCGCGATATTATCACCGCCGACGTTCTAACTCTATTGTCGTTCGCGGAAATTGACGAAGTGGTGTCGTTATTAGCATGAATATTAATGCGAAATGTCAGCCAACTAGGTAACATCATGTTTGCAACTACATATATATAGAAATACGTAAACAGAGATAGATACAGGGACACACACATAGAACACGGAATGAAATATATACAGTTTTATTACGATAAGAGAAATCTTTCAATATCTTTAATAGAACTTTTTCATTCTGGTCGAACGACCATCGACGACGAAGAGAGAAACGAGAAAGCTTTTCGAATATGTCGTGAAAAGGGGGGCAGAGGCCGGAGGGTGTTGGTGGGTGTTATACAGAAATAGGAGGAAATGGGTGGTTAAGGGATGGGAAATGGGGACTAGAAGTAGATCCGTAAAATCGGACTTCTCTAAGAAACTAAGATTCTTTTTCTTTTATGTCGAGACGACGATCGTGAATTTATGTTTTCGATACGTTTAACGGTCTACTGAAAAGTTTCACGAGAAAGTATTAAATATCGGCCAAAAAGTTTTTCTAAGAACTAACGAACGAACGAACAAACGAAAGGAAGAAAGAAAGAACGAACGAACAAAGCTTGTAAGGAAGGGTTCACTCTGGTCATGAAAAAAAGTTTAATTACGTAGCTCGATTCGCCATATTGCTTCTTCCGCGAGAGAACATCGTTTGCTTTTGAACCGAGAAAGTATCCACCCAACGTCGAGGGAGATATTAAAATCTATTCGCGATAGCGTTGTTTGTCGGTAAATAAAACGAAAAACCGGATTTAATCCGAGCAATTTCACGAATCTCGCGTTCGACCCTGACCAACTTCGCTCGATATTCCCGTAAAAGACAGAAAAAAGAGGAAACAACAACAACGAGAAAAAAGGACAAAACAAAAAAAAAAACAAAACAAAAAAACAAAACAAAAAAAAAAGGAAAACAAATCGGGGGAAAAAAACGAAAAGAAAAGAAAGGAAGAAAGATGTTTCCACGTAGATTCGAAAAAGAATAAAATGAAGAAAGGAAGGAAGAAAGGATGGAAAGAATATTATACAGTATATACGGGACTGGTCACATTTTTCGGGCGTACTCTATAAGCCCTGTTATAACCGTGCCCATCCATATTTGATAAGACCACGTGTCCTTGTTCACCGACCCCATATTTTTCTCCTTCGAAGGTGATACAACTTTTCCGTACTTTTCGCTATGAACCATCTTTGGCTTTTACTTTAAACTTTTGCCCTCGTACTGTCGTGCTATTCCTCTCTTTCTCTTTCTCTCTTTCTCTCTCTCTCTCACACACACACACACACACACACATATACGTACAGTTTTCCTTCTTCCATAATTTTTTTTCTTTTCATCTTTTCATCACCGAGATAACACTATCCCTTATACAACACTTCCGATAAAATGAGACAAAATTATAGAATGATAAAGAAAGAAATAATATTTGACTTTTTTCTCGAAGAAAATGTCAAATTATTTAGAATCTATTGTATAATCGGGGGAAAAAAAGAAAAGACATCAATATATTTTATGAAAGCTTAGTCGAAATCTCATATCGAAGATATCGCGTTTTCCCTTCATCGTAAAAAAAGAAATATATATATATATATATATATATATATATATATATACATTTTATACACATATATCTATATAGTAGATACATCGTTAGTGCATTACAGGGTCAGTACCTTCGTAATCCTTCGGTAAGTTCGTAAATGTTAACAGGTTTTATATAACTTTCGGTAGTAGTTAAGAGAGAGAGAGAGAGAGAGAGAGAGAGAGAGAGAGAGAGAGAGAGAGAGAGAGATAGAGCGAAAGAGATTGAAAGAGAGAGAGAGAGAGAGAGAGAGAGAGAGATAGAGCGAAAGAGATTGAAAGAGAGAGAGAGAGAGAGAGAGAGAGTAGGATGGTAGAGAAGGGACATTGGGAAACCTTCGGAGTTATCCCCAAAAACCCATTCTGTCGTCCCTTGTGTCGCGCGAACTCTCACTGCGCTCAGGATTACTAGCACGAAGAACTTGGAGGGAACGTCTCGAAGTCTCGTTTCGAATAAATAACGGCCAAAATCCGAATGACTCTTGACCTGAAACATAGACTTCCTTCCCAACAGAAACAGATACATATACATACATACGTACACACATATATACACACATAGCATCTAGACACATGGATACATAGATACATAGAGATACGCACATACACACACACACACATATGCATATGTATACACATAGACATATTTTATATATATACAGTACTCTAAAAAGAAAGGGGAGAGAGAGAGATAGAGAAAGAGAAAGAAAGAGAGAGATAGGATATTGGAACGTTAAGGCCGACCGAACGAGAAGATACAAGGAGAGACGAAGAGGAATAATGCGGAGAAACGCTTGCCACTGACTCGGGATTGCGTTTGACGACTCGCTTTGACGCGATCCTCATCCTCCTTCATCCTTCTCTTTCACTTCCTCCTCCTCCTCTTCTTCCTCTTTCTCCTCCTTCACGACTATACAACGTTCCGAGATTTACTCTGGGTACAACCCTTTGTCTTTCGTTTATCGTATACCCGACGACGACGACGGCGACGATGACAACTACTACAACGATTACTACAACGAATGCTACTCTTGCCGGTGTCGCTTCACATTTCCTTCACGAATAATTTTAAAAGCATTCCCAACTAAGATCGTAATTGTTGTCCTCCATTAAAATCCTCTTGGATAGATCGGAAATCTGAACGTGTTTCGGATAATACACGATTACTCGTCGAATTTTCATTTATTCTTTACTTTATATATATAAAATAAATTAAAAGAAAAAAAAAATACATAATCCTCGTGGAAATCTCTCTCAAACGACCGGTGTTCACTTTTACATTCGCGTTCGCGAATAATAATCGGTAAATTCTCTCTTCCTCTCTTTTCTCTTTCTCTCTCTCTTTCTCTCTCTTTTTCTCCCTCATTGCTCCTTTTTCCTCTTTTTCTCTCACTTTTACTCCTATTGGTAATTAAATTTTATTGGTATCAAATTCAATACCACGAAATTCACTCGTAAATCGATACGATTTAAACGTTACACTTGACGAATTTTGCTATTTCTCCATCGATATCCCTTCTCTTTCTCTCTCTCTCTCCTATCCTTCCTCCATCCCTTTCCTTTACATAGTTCCCAAGGTAACTTTCCTGACATACTCTCACCGCGTTCCCTTAACGTTAATATTAGTTTCCGAAGGATTTAGCGAGGAAATCGCACGCTCGGGGCTCCTTCAACCGAACCGTGATTCCCGTTATTCGATGCGTACGTTCCGCAACGCTGCTATTTACCGCGCGAATAATTAATTACCAAGCAAATATATTCAACCTTTGGCTTTAAGCAACATCCCTTTATCTCTTTCTCTCTCTCTCTCACTCTCTCACTCGTTTGTTTAAAAAAATTATTTTTCTATATGTATCCAATTGCATTCAATTGCATTAATAACATGGATTATTACATTCCTTTGAATGAAAAATAATAAAAAAAAAAAGAAAGAAAAAAAAAGAAAATATTAAAGCATTATATACAAAATCGATTATATATTTATGTTTAATTCGTAACTAATGTTTAATCCACTGTAATTATATCGTTTTTAATTTAATATCATAAAGCTCGTGCTTGGATAAATGTTTTTGCTTTATCATTTTTTTCTTCTTTCCTTTTTTTTTTCTTTTCTTTTCTTTTCTATTTGTTGTTGTTATTGTTGTTATCGTTGAGAAAATACAAAGATATAAAGTCTGAATTTTACAAACGAATAGAAGAAGAACCTCGGCACATGTACAAAATATAGAGCGTGAATGAAAAGGTGCTGCCGGCAGCCATGCAAATAGTATCGACAAGCCGTGACACGTTGGTATTGGCAATATTAGTAGGAAGATTTCAAGGTACACGAGAAAAAGAGAGAATGAGAAAGAGAAAGAGAAAGAAAGAGGGAGAGAGAGAGAGAGAGAGAGAGAGAGAGAGAGAGAGAGAGAGAGAGAGAGAGAATGAGTTTTTGTCTTACCCTGAGAATATATATCTATACATACACACATATATATATATATATATATATTTTATATATATTTTATATGTATATATAATCTATGTTTTAAAGCTATCGAATATCATCCCTTCTATCGAATTTTCTCTTCTTACTTTCGAACCTTCGTTGTCTTTTAAGAAAGCTGAGAACACCTTTTTCTTCATCTACCTCATTATTTTCTTCATCTTAGTAAATCAACACTAATTAACGTTTCATTAAACTTTCTTTATTCTTCGATAGAAACTTTCAAATTGCTATAATTATCAAGATTTTTCTAAACGTTGATTCTTGCGAAATTGACCAATTTCCTTTTAGAATAATATAAAAAAGAGTTATATAAAAAGAAAAGAGAGAGAAAGAGAGAGAGAGACAGAGAGAGAGAGAGAGAGAGAGAGAGAAGGAATAAATGAAAAAAGAAAAAGAAAAGGAAAGGGAGAAAAAAAGAAGGAAAAGAAGAAGTAGATGCAAAAAGAGAATTTTGTTAGAGAAATGTGATCGATCTTATACGTAACGTGAAAAAAAAAAAATTATGGAACAGATTTGCATTCGATGGATAAGAGAAGAAAAACGTGAGAAGAAGGAAAGAATATAAGGGGAAGAAAAAAGTCTACGAGACCAATGGATTCTCATTCCCAATGAAAATGAGATTCAGCGTTGCGTGCATTACCGTCCGCTTCGCGTCTCCCGGCAGAAGTTTTACGGTGCTTTAAAGTTTGCGGCTTCTTCTATCACGTCGTATTTCGTCCGAGTTTTCAACCTCGTCGTCTCTACTACTATTGCTACTACTACTACCATTGCGACCATCAGTACTATCACCACCACCACCACCATCACCACTACCACCACTACTATCCCAGTGTCACCTTTACCAAACTACTACCGACTACTACTACTACTACTACTACTATTATTCCAGCACTCATGCAACATCGAAAATTGGTCCGAAAAGTTGCGGACCGCGTTACGAAGTTATAACGATAATGTTCTATAGTGTTCGCACTTAAATCGCTACAATTATGTCACGTTTAAATCCTTGAACAGTAAAATCCTTCGTCATCGTTCTACGTGAATAAGAGGCTGAAAATAATATTATACACGACTGATATCCATGACGTTCATTTACTTAAACTGCACCTGCCCGAGGAACGAATTTGAAACGTCTCCATTGTGATTTACCGAAAGATGTGCCGCGTTAGGTGGCCGAAATAAACGAAAGAACGAAAGAACGGAACCAAGCAAGCAAGCAACGGAAGTAAAGCAAACAAGCAAAGAGAGGAAA
>NC_140810.1:13582500-13587500 GCF_050613455.1 Vespa mandarinia
TAGTAATAGAAAGACAAGAATATTATATATATATATATATTTATTTATTTATTTATTATATATATATATATATATATATATATATATAAAGAGAAAGAGAGAAAGAGAGGAAATGTCAAAAACATAATATAAATATCGCACTCGATATCGAACACCTAACTTCCGATACATAAGCTTACACGATTATAAATAATCGGCTTTGTTTCTGTCATATCTATCGCGAAAATGTTTTGTTACCTGAGAAAATAATACCTCACTAATGATTTAGATAGATAGATAGATAGATAGATACATAGAAATAGAATGCACGCATATGTATACACATGTCTCAACGTTAATACGCATGTCGTTATAAATCAGAAACTTATTTGTTTGCCATTATTAAATCCCGAAAAGGTAATCCGAAACCTGCAGCTTCGAAGAGAAACGATAAAAGAGATAACGAAAGAGAGAATGAGAGAAAGAGAGAATGCTTGTGAGTGTGTTCGCGCGTGTACACTTTGCTTCGTTAAACCGATAAAGCGTCGTCTATAATCCGATACGTCAAACGCATTTAAACCGCTCACTCGCCGTGACGGCCGTTCGGCTCAACGACATAACGCTTATATCTATGGTCCAATCATTGGCCACTATTTAGACATAACCCAAATATAATGCGCCAGATTGAATTTCGCTAATCAAATTTTCATCTCGTTGACCGCGACTACAAAAGCATAAACGTCGTTCTGACTTTTATTGTCTCTGGTTTGATACGTAAGTACGTATTTATACGCCCAAATATTCATCGTGTTCTCTTTCTCGTCAAAAAAAAAAAAAAGAAAGAAAAAAAAAAAGAAGAATAAAGGAAGACAACAAATAAATAGAAAAAAGAAAATACAAAATGTCTAAAATCGAAAGATCGATTCTTGACGTACTATCTATTAGAATATTTTGAAAGCATATATATTATATAAATATATTATATATTATATAAATATATTATATATATTATATATATATATTATATACAAAGAGAAAGAGAGAGAGAGAGAGGGAGAGAGAAAGAGAGAAAGAAATAATAAAATAAAATGCCCAAAGATAGATAAATTTTCAAAAGCATTTTTCTCCAACAGAAATAATTATTGGACGAAACAAAAAACAAAAACAAAAAACGAGGGAAAAAAATTATTCCACGATTTCGACATTTTTATTGTACGTAGATATAGATATAAATATATATATATATGTATATACATATATATATATTTATATCTATATATATATATATATATATATATATATATTGTATGAAGAAAAAATGCAAAAATAAAAAATGATAGAAAATTCGATTTTATAATGACAAGGGAGAGAAAGAAAAAAAGGAGTGAGAGGGAGAGAGTGAGAGGAATAAAGAAGCAGTATCGTAGAATAATTTATAATAAACACCGCTTCAAATTCATGAAGAATATTTCAACGAGAAGATCATACATAATTAATAAGTCGCTTGACTAGACACTACTGTTAGATGAGAAAGAACGTTTCGAAGAGACGAGGAGATTAGACAAGTCTAATCGTTTAACTTCTCCAAATGATTCTTATCTTATTCTCTTTCTTTCTTCTTTGTATATATATATATATATATATATATATATATATATATATATATATATATATATATATATATATATATTTTTTTTTTTTTTTTATTTTTTCATCGGCCAATAGAAACACCATAAAATAGCTAACGAACGACAAGGAGATATTTGAAAATTAGATACGGTGGAGGAGGGGGGGGGGGTTGGCGGAGGGGTGATAAAAAGGAGAGATTATGTTTTATATCGATTTTTTATATCAAGGACATAAACCTTTTAAGTGACAATAATAGAAACGATATGCAATAATTTTTCACAAGTTACCTATGGATGAGTTTAGATACATATTCTTTTAGTATTTATTCGAAGGTAGCAGAAAGAGAACGGTTGTGGTTCTTTCCACGGGGGAAAGATCGATGCGCTCGCGGGATATATCCTAGAGGCAGATGGTTTCGATGGTCGTTAGTCGGTCGAGAGCTCTACAGTGAAAACTTTCTCTATCATCGAACATCCAAGTCCTTCTCTCCAGTGAATTCTCCTTTTTTTCTTTCTTTCTTTTTCTTTTTCTTTTTTTTTTTTTTTGCTCTTCTATTTTTTTCTCCTCTATTTTTTTTCTCCTCCCCATCTTTTCATACTCCTACTAAAGTTGGTGCCATGAGGAACGAACGAACGAACGAACGAACGAACGAATGAACGAATGAACGAATGAACGAACTCTGTCACTGTCTCTCTGTCTCTGTGTCTGTCTCTGTTTCTGTCTCATGTACTGATCTTTCTCTCCTTGCCATTTTATCTGTCTATCTAGCAGTGTTCGTTACGTTTTTTAACGATCGACTTTTAAAACAGCGAATGCTCACGAAATTTTTTTTCAACCTTTCCTTGTGTGTCCATTCGAGCCAACAGCGCCACACTATTTTAACGGGCCAACTATTATCAACAATGACCTCGGTGGGGTACGAAAAACGAAAAGTCGATAAACACGGGAAAATATGAAAGACAAAAGAAAGGGAGAGAGAGAGAGAGAGAAAGAGAGAGAAAGAGAGAGACAGAGAGAAAGAGAGAAAGTGATAAGAATAAAGAAAGAGAAAAAGAGAGATATCGAATCATCCTATCGCACGACGAAATTTTCGGAATATCAAACATTGTAAAGCGAGCTTGAACTCTGCTTTATCGCGCGTACATTTCCCCTAATAGTTTAATTTATTACACGAACGAGCCGTTACTGTACAACTTGTAGTATCGTTACGAAGAACAAGCAAAGAGAAATAGAAAGAGAGAAAGAGAGAAAGAAAGAGAGAGAGAGAGAGAGAGAGAGAGAGAATGAATAAGAGAAAGGGAGACGAATAACGCACCCAAGTTAAAACTTTCGTCGTACTTTTTACATTCGTTATCGAGTTTCCGCACGTTGCTTCCGCGCGGCGAAATGCTTCTCGTTCGATATTTAGCATTAACTTTCTTCGTTCGTTTCGTTCTTTGTCCTACGCGGCAGCGACTAATTCAACAAAATATATCGTCGGAAATGTTCTCTTCTTTCTCTCTCTCTCTTTCTTTCTTTCGTAACCAGAGGAAAACCGACGTTACGGCGAAACCGTGTCGGTCGTTCCAAAGCGGCAACGACATAGCGAAAAAAATAAAATTAAAGTACTTTTTGTCCTTCCGTTAAAATAAAAAGAGAGAGAGAGAAAGAGAGAGAGAGACGATGCACCGATAGAGACGGAAAAAAGAAAGAAAAAAATAAAAAAGGAGAGAAAAAGAGAAAGAAAGAGAGAGAAAGAGAGAGAACATTTTCCTCTTGGTTGTCGATGGTGAAACAGAAAGAAAGAGAAAAAGAAAAAGAAAGGGTATAACATCGGGAATAAAGGTAGTACTACTACCATTATAACTACTACTACTACTACTACTATTACTATTACTAATACGACTACTATTACTACTACTATTTCTATTACACTATGGGGTGTATTCGTACGATCGATGAACGGCAAAATATCCGAAGTTGGTTGCTTTTGAGGCCTCGTTAATTCGTCCGAAAAGCCTAGATACGAAAAGTTTGTCCTCCTTTGACGTCCCTGTATGCTTTTATTTTCTTTTCGCTTGCCCACTACTTTTCTATCCTTTATCAATCCACGAAAAATGTATGTACTCTCTCTCTTTCTCTCTCTCTCTCTATCTATCTTTTTATTCCTTTTCATTTTTCTTTCTTCTTCGTCTTCTTCAAGATAGGTAGCTGCATTCATCGAACTACTAACAGAGACTCTCGATATCGTCTTCCTCTGGGCGAAAGAAGAATAGTCGTCCGTGTCGAGCAAGGACCACTTCGTGAAAATGGTAAAAGAAGAAAATCGCGATATATAACGTCGGTATAATCAGATATGGACGCTGAGATAGATCGGTTTTATCGCGGACACGTTATAGTGTACGAGTTCAGTGAAAAATGTTGTCAAGATTTACGAGCACCGTGACGGTTCTTCGAATTTCGTTTGAATCATAAATAAATGTATAACAAAAAAAAAATATATATATATATATATATATATATATATATATATATATAAACATATATCCTACTACATGTACATGAGAAAAAATGATTGAGAAATAAGAAAGAAACGTAGTGGGAAGGGAAATCATGTACATACATGCATACATACGTAGATCGTATCTCGTAGTCGGTCACTTGAAAAGTTGGAAACATTAAGTTAACCAGGTACGACGATCGAAAGCGACAAAAATGTCGGCTAAAAGGGAATAAATTCGTAGCCGTAACGTCTCGACTATGAAGGACGCATCGTCCTTTAGTGCCGCTTCGTGAATAAGTGGAGCGCGGGATAAAAGCAAAGTTGGTAAGTGTATAATTAACAGGCGCGCGAGAACGTTAAGCGAGTTCAAACTCGAGAGAGTATTCAAGAGATGAGAGAGGTGACGAAAGTGGGATAGGTACATCTTATGAACACCTGGGACAAGTTGGTCCTTAGGCGTAACGTCACAAAACTGTCATCAAAAGATAAAGAAAGAGATAAAGAGAGAGAAAGAGAAATAGAAAGAGAAATAGATAGATAGATAGATAGATAGAGAGAGAGAGAAAGAGAGAGAGAGAGAGAGAGAGAGAGAATGAAGAAAGAAAAACGAAAATCTCATTTAATGCTTTTTTAAATTGTATCACCTCCGACGATGATAAAATTACTGCCATTGTTTTTTATTTTTTTTTTTTTTTTTACAGAGTAACAACATTAACAAAGACCATTGTCCTTTCCTTTGGCTCTTTTTCTCTTTCAATTTCCTTTCGATCATTCCCCTTTTCTATACTCATCTACAAAGCTCTCAACGAAATTCCACACGTGTCTCTAATCCAGGCGACCTATCGTCTAACCAACGCTTCGTAAAATCTAGCAACGTTCTCTCGGCACTCTCTACGAGATAATACCCTAC
>NC_140810.1:13595000-13627500 GCF_050613455.1 Vespa mandarinia
TCGAAGAACCAACCTGCCGTGCACGTTCCTACCATCGAAAGTTTTCTCTCTCTCTCTTTTGGTCTCCATACTATCGATTCATATGTCCATCGGTGTCCACACTCGACTGATTTAGCCGAAATTCTTTTTCACGTTCCAACTCGAGAAAATGATATCGGACCCAAATCGGACCCAATTGATTCTCCAGACCTTCTTCTTTTCCAGGACAGGAATAAGTAATTGTAAATTCGTTGAGAGACAGAGAGAGAGAGAGAGAGAGAGAGAGAGAGAGAGAGAGAGAGAGAGAGAGAGAAAGGGAAAGAGAGAGGTAAACGAGTAAGTCCATCGAAAATCGAAGGAAAAAAAATAAAGTAACTAGATCAAATTTATCGATTAGCTATTATCGATTTCGAAAAGTTTGTTTACTAGTTCGATACGGGTAGGACCGAAACTATCTAAATTCCAAAAGCTAGATATTCTTATCGATCGACGAAGAACGTCATTCAAGTGCACCGATTTGTCCAATCGGTCACTTTCCTCTCTCCCTCTCTCTCTCTCTCTCTCTCTCTCTCTTTCGATTTCTAACACGCTTCGTCGAGTTTCGAAGTCCGAAGTGAAATTTGCTTCGTTCCATAAACGGGTAAGCCCGTATCGGTATCTTTCCTCGAAAAGGATAGAAGCGATTAGAGTTCGAAAAGATTTGTTACGAGAAATGCTTCGACGATTGAACAAGGGAAAAAAAGCATTTTTCATCGTGATCGTAAATAAAAAAGAAAAAGGCCAGAAAAATAAGAACAAAAAACAAAAAAAAAAAAAGAAAAAAGAAAAGAGAAACAAACAAACAAGGAAAAAAAAAAGAAATAAAAAGATACGAGAGAAAATAGAGATTGAATCTTAATGGTAACGGAGAAGGAAGAAAGAACTTCTATGTTGTCGTACCAATCGAATGAAAAAAAAAAAAGGTTAGGTTGATTCGTCACAGTCTAGGACGATCAAGCGAGTCAATTTAACTCTTCTATCAATTCCCCTCGCGTACGACGCAAAGCGTGAATTTAAACGAGAGAAATCACGAACGATTCGAGCCCCATAGTCGAGTCCGTTCCCTTTTTGTAATCATAATCAATCGATCTCTTTTAATTCGGGCAATCTCATTAGTTTCGAGTGATCGATCCCGAGCACGTAGATGGAGGCTGATCAAAGAGTAAATCCGGGCGAATCTCGTAACTGACTCTGATCATCGTTAAATCAGGATTATCCACTCGGAATACCTGAAGGACGTGCTCGATTGCTAACGATCGGAAGATTAATTTCGCGGCCAATCAACGTTTCAAGGACGAACCCAAAGAAACGATGTGATACGGAACATCTAATATGTTTTACACGTTCGATGACCGACCATAATAATTTAGGAATAAGACGAATCCAACGATCAGTTTGATCTTCGTTCGAAATCTAGTTATCCTTCTAATCCTCCCTGTCTATCTGTCTGTCTTTCCGTCTGTTTGTCTATCTCTTTCTCTCTCTCTCTCTATTTCTCTATTTCTCTCTTTCCATCTCTCTAGTTATTCTGATCCGGATTTCAACTTTCCCCTATCTATCGAGATACGCTCGAATTTCATTCCAACAGACGTTTCCCTTATCACCGACCACAGTATCCTCGACTATTTTCACTTTGATAGGTCCAAGGGATAGCCGTAAAAGGAACAAGTAATTGTAATTTCGGTTTAACCGAAAGTCTTAAGGGAACGAGTTAATCTGTTCTAAACAAGGCTTATGGGTTCTATTATTTTCTAATAATATTTCGATGAAGATTTTAGGAATTATTAACATCACTCGAAATAACTATGCCATGTAAGATAAAGGTATTATCGATTATTCATCTTTCTCTCTCTCTCTCAATCTCTCTCTCTCTCTAAACTATATTTCTGAACTTACTATGTTCAAAACCTCTAGCCGCGTAAGTAGGTATAGTATAGAGCAAGGAGAACTCTAACTCTCTACCTCTTGCTAGTAAAGGCAACGCTTAAGGGCGGACAACCGTGCAACGGCACGCCTTGCTGGCAAACTTTCTCGTAGTAAAATGTCCGATCAAGACTATCCATTTCCTTACTTAAGTTAGCATCGTGTACATACATACATACTTCGATGAATATAATACAAGCGAATAGGTTAAGCGAAGGATTAAACCTGAGAAATACATACATATGTTAAAATAACCGGAAATTCTCTTACGTCCTCGTGCATCGTTTTACGACATACATATACACATGCAAATACTTACACACACACACACACGTGCGCGCGCGCGCGTACACTAAGAGAGAAAGCAAATTTATGAGGGAAAACCCAAGGACGTCTATTCGAAGTCCACAGGAAATTATTTCATTTCCTATAGTCTTTATTTTTCCTTCATTTTTCCTTCGTCGTATTCTCCCCTAAGTTTTTCCAACCCTAACAGTAGACGTACACACCGAGAGATGACTTATTTAATTTTTCATAATACACGACTACGACGACAATGGCAAAGAGAGAAAAAATCTTTCTCTCTCTCTCTCTCTCTCTCTCTCTCTCTCTCTCTCTCTCTTTCTCTCTATTTCTCTCTTTCTCTTTCCCTTTCCCTGGAGAAATAAAACTGCTGCATACGTAGATAATGAAATTTGTTTAAACTGCTGGCACGCGTGTCCCTAAATTTATTCTATTAATTTTTAAATTCCGGTCAACCCCAAGGATTCCAATAGTTTCTCCTTGGAATCTCGATAACGTAGGGTGTACTTTACGATACTAACGTTCGGTAGTTCCGATGAAAAATCTATGAAGTCACGTTTTTTACGATCTCAGAGGCACTTTTTTTCATACTTTCAACACGTCGTCGGAAGTGATACGAGGGAATAATAAACGTTATATAGAGTTAATGATGATAATGACGATTACGATTACGATTATGATATAGTTTCAATAAAATTAAAAATCTAAGAAATAAAAGGATACAAAAATGAGATAGACTTACAAGATGATAGCTGTTTAGATAAATAAAAAAAAAAAAAGAAAAGAAAAAAGGAAAAAAAGCAAAAAAAAAAAAGAAAAAAAATGTAAAGAAGCTCTATCTATTCGATCTATTTTCTCTATCGTTGCTTACAGAGATGTGAGGAATGATCACGTGGGTGATGGTCGGGTTGCTCCTGGCTGCGGAAACTTGCGGCAGAAACGTCCAATCTGGAAACGGGAAAGAGGAAACGAAACAAAGAAACGGTTTGAAGGGAATAGCCACGGATGAGGAGGACATCTATCGTGAGTATATACTTATATATATTATATATGTACACGATACCGAAAAATACTTAAAACGAGAGGAGAAAAACGAAGCATCTAAAGATGGAACAAAATTGAACTTCTCTTCGAACTCTCGAAAAAATATATAAAAGAGGAAGATGAAATGGACCCAATGATTTGTTCGACTAGCTTGAGTTTATTCTTTTATCTCACATATCACATAATTCGTCTAAACCTTTTATAAATCTTTTCTCTTTCTATCTCTCTCTTTCTCTTTCTTTCTCTTTGATAAATATATATACTAGTATATTCTCTCGATCGAGCATAATGGACAATTAAGATTTAAAAAAACATTTTTATATTATTTTCTTTCGTAGTAATATATCAAGATAATTCGCATTACTTCATATTATACGTAATTCGAAATATAAAGTAAATATTTTCTCGCTTGGCTAAAGTACTATCATCGATTGTTCGTGACAAAGTGCAAAAAATGTGGATAAAAGATATAGTCCGTGGTCCGGAAGATTGAAAACCGTTGTAATTTACGAAATATAATTATTTTCTCGTGGCCAAATTTCAAATGCAGATCCGTAAAAACATCGTGTTTACAAAGAACACAGAATAACGGACTACGAACTGCGGAATACAGAATAGAAAATACTGAACACGAAACACAGAATACGGAATACTAAACATGGAACATGGAGCACGAAACATAAAACACAGATTACAAATCACAAGTGACAATCACAAAATCATTCAATCAATGTAATTCTAGCGTAACCAGTATTTCACAATTTCCTCAACTTGTTTCGGAAAGATAGTTGATACATTGAAATTATCTGAACATTATGATATGCGTAACTAGAACTAGATGTTTTAATTTTATTGTTTATCTATTTATTACGATAGTACAGTGTATGTATGTATGTGTATACTGACAATAACAACTGTCATTCAATCATTTTCGTTCTCATGGAGATAAAGTAAATATTCTTGTCGATTTCTCAATCTGAAAATGTTCTATATAACGTTATACTCCAAATTTGTTTGACTTCTTAATGAATCATTTGAAAATAAAGTACATAAGTTTTGTTATTTTATTTATATTCTTTACATTTTTTTTTTTTTTTTTTTTTTTTATAGAAATGTTTTTTAATAATGAGACTTCCTGCGTACAAAATGAAGAACGACAAAGAGTGTTAAATCGTATTATCGATGTGTTGATCATTTTCCAAGGTATCGTTTACGAGCGATTTTTAAATTAGATAAATTCATGATAATTCATAGTATTCACGAAAATAGTAAATATTTTGATATCATCAAAGAATTTCATAAATAAAATGATTAATTATCTTCGATTGTTGTAAAATTTAACAAGTAATTAGTAAATCATTTATAAACGTGGTAACTTATAAAAAAAAAAAACGTTACTGACATTTAAAAATAATTCGTCAGAGTAATTACAGCTAAGTAGTTTGGTAACAATAGATTCCGACTTTTATAGCCGACCAACTAAGTTTGCGTTAGTAGAACCCTTGTTTACCGATCGTTAATAGTAATTTTCAGAGCAAAACAAAAAAGGATACGAGAGGATAAAATAAAATCGAATAAGATTGAATAGGATCGAATAGGACCGAATAGGGCCGAACAGGACTGAATAGGATCGAACAGGATCGAATAGGACCAAATAGAATAGAATAGGACAGAACAGGACTGAACAGGATCGAACATTATTGAATAGGATCGAATATATTCGAATATATAGGGTCCAAAAGGATCGAATGAGACAGAGTAGGATCAAATAAAATCGAACAAGACAGAATAGAACTGAATAGGATCGAGTAAATATGAATAGGATCGGATAGGATCGAGTAAATATGAATAAGATCGGATAGGATCGCAAAGGATTGAATATATTCAAGCAGAACCTAATAAGACTAAAATGAGGATAATAGGATCCGAATAAATAATAAGACCGAATAGGACCGAACAAGACTGAAGAGAGCATAATAGGATCAAACTATGGATGAAATAGAACAGAATCGAATAGGACTGAACAGAACCACAAAGGACTAGTCGGATCGGATAGGTAGGATCTAGTTCGTCTTGGATCGGATCGAATCGGATCGGACGAAATGATTCGAGTCATATGCTTTTAGGCGACTTCATTCAGCTCGGTTAGATTCGGTTGGATTCGGTTAAACTCGGTTTTCCTTGGCTCAGAATTTTATCTAGGATTTAGTCTGGAATTGTGTTTGGGATTTTATTTGGGATTTTGTCCGAAGTTTCATCCGGTGTTTTGTCTGGGATTTTGTCTAGAGTCTTCGGACATTTTCGGTTATCTTCAACAATCTTCGTTTATCTTCGGCAATCTTATTCGATCATATTCGGTCCTATTTGACTTTATTTTATCCCAGTCCGGCCCTATTCAACATTATTTGATCCTGTTACATCCTTTCCTATCCTGTAAAGAAATCTATTATTAACGATCAGTAAATATACGGCAGTAATTATACGGCCACAAAAGCAGGACTATAATTATTTGGATATAATGCAATAACAAATATCATTAATACGTTTTTATAAATTGCCATATTTAAAAATGATTTATCAATCACTTGTTAAATTTACGACAATCTAAGAGAATTAATTATTATATTTACTATTGACTATTTACAAAGTTCTCTAATGACATCGAAGAATTTTATTATTAGATCTTTTTATTAGAATCCAGAATTATTGTGAATCTACGTAACTTAAAAATAATGCTCGTAAATGATACACATTTAATATTATACAGACATTAAACTAAGACGCGCTATTTTTTTTTTTTTTTTTTAGACGCGCAAAATATTATGCGATTTAAGAGAAGAGTTTGACAAAAAAAATGCAACGAACTAACACTAATGTTGATTTGTCACTTTAACTCTTACAAGTAACACTCTATTATGAGGAAAGGTAATATATTCGTTAAAGTAGAAATTAATGCAATTAGGTAATCGCATGATAATACGTTCTAATACGCTCAAATGTAACTGATATATTATTTCTTTGACTTACTATGATATTGTCTGACATTGTAAACGAACGTGAATAATTTTTGACTTAAGTTTACCACGCAACACGTTTGTTGTTGGATCCCCGAGAATTTCATTTTAATGGTTAGCAAGCAAACCAAGTAACGCGTCAATAAAGAAAACCAAACTACCTAACAGATCGTAATGGGAAGTGGTGGAAATGTTGGAACAATGGAACAAATGACGATTGTTACACATGCGCAGAACGCAATACTATTTCTCTCTTTCTCACCCTCCCTCTCACTCTCTCTCTCTCTCTCTCTTCGTTTCTCTCGTTTCTTCTTGCATTTACTCAATTACTACTCCTCTCATTTTGAATTTTCGCACATATGCAGCCACATAATAATGCGTAATTTATCAATCCTAATAATTTATTGTTATAAATAATGAAATATTCATAAACAACTTTATAGAAATTAGTTCAAATTAAATATAAAAGTCATATAGTGCCGATTTCTGAGAGATATATTTTTTTTTTCTTCATCTTTTTTACGAATAATAATCTCATTAATGTAATTTCTTAATGATCTTGTTATTAAAAAATGAAATGCTTTGTCGAATACTTTCCTTTCATTGTTAATATATAATTCTGAAAGAAATAGACACAAAACTAATATTAAAATAAATGACTAATAATCATTCATTCTTTTTTAACGAATTTTTATAAAAAAAAAACTAGTAGCGGAATACTAAAATTAAATGTAATATTCAAAATTTTAATTAAATTATAATACCTACACTTTTTTTAATATAACTCAAGTCTGATAATTATGTTTTAATTATAATTATATATGTATATGTATATAGAGTTTGTTAACGTAATGGTAACTATGATTTTTAAAATCTAAAACCTTTTTTTTTTTTTATTGATAAAAGTGCAAAATCACCTTGACTTTTTTAAACGGAACCATTTTGTTTCTTCTTTTTAATAACAATGTAAACAGCAAAAAACAAATCTAATGAATACGTACAATATTATTTTAAGGTATATTACAACTCTTAATAAACAGAGTTAAATTTGTTATCGAGAGACGTAAAAGACTACAAACATAATGAACAAAATAATAAACAACAAAAATAAATATTTAATATTTCGTTTGGCATTTTGGACGGTCATTTAATTGGACTGTACTTTTACGAGGAAAAACTAATGTTCTATCTGGGTATAAAACATTTCAATTTAATTGATGCTACACATAATTATTTATTAAAAAGAGCGAAACTTTCTGTTGCAAAAGGTAAAATGCAATTTAAACATCTACTTTAACTGGTATGTTATTACGTTAATATGCTTTACTATATTTTTTTACGTTTTTAGCGAACAACCACGATAACGAAGAATTACGCTTTGGCAAATACTAAATTGTTGCAAAAATTAAAAACTGGAAAACATATCAACTTGCCTCGGCCTCTTTTACTACATGTCAGCCGTATATCGACCTTCTCTCTTTCTCTCTCTCTCTCTCTCTCTCTCTCTCTCTCTCTCTCTCTTTTGCTCGTTTAAAACCTTGTATCCAGTTTTATAGCTAATATTTCCGCAAGTTAAGTAGCCTAAATTTTCCGTCGAATCCTAAAAAGAAGTTATATAAAATTTCATCTGGATCGGACAAAAATAGTCGAAGTTTTTGAGAAATTGCGAACACATAGATTAAGGCTTTATTTATATATATATATATATATATATATATATATATATATATATATATAATATATAAGTTCTATATAATTCTAAACGATAGGACACGCCATTGTTCCGAAAAATGTCCCAAACTTCGTGTCCCATTTCTATTTCGAAGGAGAACATGCTTCTTCCTCATACTCTAGTTTGCCTGTCGACTTTATATTATCGAAAGTTTGAACTACCAGAGGATTGATTGTCGAAAGAAAATCGAGATGGTGGAAGAGAAACGATCCAACGAATAGTGGTAGCAGAGCACCCATCGCGTCGTTCTAAACTCACCTTCAATACTGGGAGTTTAGAGTTCTGCGAAATTCTACTATTTGCTTTGAACGATCCTATACGATAAGATAGATAGATATATATGTGATCCTCTTTTTTATTCCCGTTAAGCGTTAGTTACGAGAGGATTAACAAAGGTCCAACGCGCGAGTATAACACGACAGAATCGATCGCGATGGTTGAAAACTGAACGAGCAGGTGTTATGTATCAAATTAATAACTGATATATATATATATATATATATATTTATATATATATATATTTATACGTGTATATGAACGGTAATTGACAAAAATAATTATTTACTTATTAAATAAATTATTTTAAAAATTGTATATATTTGTTTTTCTTATAAAAGAAAAAGAAAAATTATTTTTTTTTAAATACATTTTGACGATATATTTGATAAAATGTATCAAGTTAATAACTAATATATATATATATATATATATATATATATATATATATATATATTATGCATATAAACAATAATCACCGGGGAATTTAGCCATCCACGGACTTGAGGCGTTATAAATTTTTGCTTGGATTCCCATTAAAATAAATCAATTATGTAAAACATATATTTACTCTCTTCAATTAAATTCATGAGAATGATAAACTAAAAAATATATTGTCCATAATTGATTATAAATACAAACATAGAAATAAAAATTTCATTTTCGACAAGTAAATATTAAATTAAATTTATTATATAATATAATTTATTATATAATATAAATTTATATTGTATCGTGTGGGGACCCTGTATTACGGGGCCCGAAATGTTTGCCTCCAATGCATGTATATAAATCTGTCAATGACGATGATTTGCAAAACTAATTATTTATTCATGGAACAAATTTCTGGTAATTATGTAGATTTTACTTTTTTAATTGAAAAAAGAAAAAGTATCAGTTTAATAACAGATATAATATATACATATATATATATATATTATATATATTATATATATATATATACATATACATATATATAATCTGTTTGTATATATACGAAAGATAATTTGTTTGGAAAATAAAACGAATTTGATTTTCTCTGAAAGGAATATATAGAAAGTTATTTTTCTTCCGATACATTTTGACGACAAATTTCATATGATATAAGAAAAAAAAAAAAAAAAAAAAAGAAAGAAGAAAAAAAAAGAAAGGAAAAAACGTAGATATATCTTAAAAAGGAAATAATCTAATAAACGCTTCCTCATCGTCTATCTCTTTTCCATTGTTTCAGGTCTAACGTGCTACACTTGCGTCAACGTCAGCGACAACCAGGTATCGACGAGTCCATTAAACTCTCCTTTAAGAGTCCCTAATGCCTCGATCGTGTGCCAGCTTGGAGGCACAATTTCGTCCAAATCGAAGGAAAGTCGTGGCATCGATTTCGACTTCTTTTAAACTCTTTCCTTCTTTCTTCTTGCTTCAAAACCTCTTCTCTCTTTCTCTATCTCTCAATTTCCTATTACTACTACTGCTACTACTCTTTCTCTCTCTCTCTCTCTCTCTCTCTCTCTCTCTCTCTCTCTTTCCATCTATCTATCTTTCCCTTTTTCCCTCTCTCTATTTCGCTCAAGTTGTCTCGAGGGAGAATTGCCAATATCAGTCCAGTTGGCGATTCTTCTATCGCCGATCGGAAACACGAAATTATAGCCGAGTAGATTGCACCAAGTGCTTTCGTCGGGCAGAATAAATTCCGCACACGTCGGTACACAAGCCTTTCCGTTTCCGAAAAAACTGAACGCCAAAAAATATATCTAACGCTCGTATAAAACGTACACACATACCCGGCGCTGTATTTACACTGCGGTAGTAATGTATTTATATATGCATATACATAGCTCGCTCCATTACCCCGTCCAAACCCTCGCTTAAATTATCGTCTCATTGAATATTCTATTCGGACGTACCATTCAGAAAACACAAAAGAGCTAGTCTAGTCGTCGCTTACTTGCCTACGACGCGCCGCGCCGTTTTTCCTTTGCGCGCTGCGATTCTTCACTTTCGTTCCTTCTCGTAATTTTTCATCAAAGTAAAAAAGAAAATAAAAGAAAAAGGAAAAAAAAGAAAAAGAAAAACGAGAGAGAGAGAGGGAGAGAGAGAGAGAGAGAAAAGAATAAGAGATATGAATAATTAAAAGCGGATTCCAAGGGCATTCTGTGAATTTGTCCCTTTTCTCTCTCTCTCTCTCTCTCTCTCTCTCTCTCTCTTTTTTCAATTATTATTATAATTAATATTATAATTATTTGCAAATATTTAAATAGGTATTATACGAACATAATAAATAATGTAAACTTGTAAGACTTAAAATATAATACCATCATGATATATCTCTCTCCCATATCATGATACCATCATGATATCCTCTGTTCCAATGAAATTTTCTTTTTTTCATCACTTTTTCTTTAATAGCTACTTAATACTCGTATCTTTTTCACAGATGTGCAACGAATGGGCAATAGATACACCATGTCCGGCGGGTGGCCGTGACTTCTGCCGATCCCTGCACATTTTGGATAGCCGAGGGAACAGCGTCTTGGCAAGCAAATTTCATTTTCTACTTGACCCTACCAACTCATTCTATCTCCACCATGATACCTAAAAGCCAATGGTCCCTTTCGAAATGGTTGAAACATTATATCATCTTTTTATTACGTTCTTACTAGATACTTTATCGACTAATTTATTATACTTCACTTTTATTTCTATCTCATTCTCTCTCTCTCTCTATTTATTTATTTATTTATCTATTTATCTTTTACTCTGGCTATGTTTCTTACTCGAGAATTCTCTAAATCGTTTCAATCGTTTAACAACTCTCGGCAAAGTTCGAAGTTAACGATTAACAAAGTCCCATTACCCGTTTCCCTAACATAGATTATTTGAATGGCTCATTTAAAAGTTAGGTCGAAATAAGAGTTACTTATTTCAATCTTTTAAAACTTTTCTGCCACAGGTGAGCAAAAGCTGTGCAAGTAGCGCAGAATGCGGCCCATCCTCCGTCGGTTGTATTCCGGTCGACACGCAGCAGGTGCGAGATACACAATATCTATTTCGACGTTTCGCAATAGAGATATAAGAAAAAATAAAAAAAATTAAAAAAATATATATATAGAAAAAAAAAAAGAAAGGGGAAAAATATTCGAAAGTTAAAAAAAAAACTCGATGAATTTCATTCGTTACAGATCTGCATAAGTTGCTGCGATCTGAGTTACTGCAACATCGAATCACCGACGAACGCGACGAACGCGATTTATTCTCGCAAACGACGGGCCAAATCGAAATCAAAACGCAAACGACCCGGTAGAAACGGAGTCGATGGTACAGACTCCAGGTTCTACGGGTCCGGAGTGTTTTGGCTCTTGGCCTCCATCTTCTATGCATATCATTGCTGAGGAAGGAGAGAAGACATCGCCGCAATCATTTAAGAGTCAAATAGAGACTTTAATCTATTTGATTATCCCTCGTTAAAGGAGAGGAAGATTATTAATGCGTATTACGTGAATATCTTTTTCTTCAAAGAAAAAAAAAAAACAAAACAAAAAAATCATAAAAAAAAAGGAAAAAAAAATAGAAAAGAAAACCAAAAAAAAAAAGAACAAACAAAACCAAAATTTCATTGTCATCGTAATCACCATTATCCTCCGACATTGTCATCATTCTTTACCTCGGATTCGCGCAGATCATCGCGAAATCTTTTTCATTTCACAGATATTCCGAGGGACCTTTTTGTCCGATAAAGAAAAAAAAAAGAAACTAAGAGAAAAAAATCAAAAAACAGAAAAAAGAAAAATCAACAAAAAAAAAAAAAGAAATTAAATGAGACACGCACACATACACGCAAACTCCTCGTGTACGTACACATATCCCAAATCGCGATTTTTTCGTGCGCGACGGTCCATCGCGAACGCGACCTTGAGCTCGCTCGATGTGTTCACATCATCCCTAATATTATATTATACACATTAATATGTTACATTATGTATATACGTATGCTATTCGACGTATGTATATATATATATATATATATATATATATATATATATATATATAAGCTCCTAAAGGATTCTCTACGATCACGATATATCTCATATGCTTCGATATATATCGTACGGTCCAATTTTTCTGTGCTTCGTCTTTTTCCCTCTTTTTTCAGGAGAACACGCATATATACACGTATATATACAGAAACATGTACACGTTATTCCCGACGAAAGACTTTTTTTCCCGAGTGAATGAAGAATGTCGATTTTTTCGCGTGGAAATTATGTGAACGACGATCTATCTATGTTCCACCGATAATCGAGGATGTATACAATAAAGAAGCCTGCTCTGGCTATCCTTAGTTTTCTACTTTGCCCGTGAGAAGAATGTGAAAAAGGGAAAAAAAGGAGAAAGAGAGAGAGAGAGAGAGAGAGAGAGAGAGGAAGATGGTGATAAAAAATGAAAATAAAAAGAAGAGGCAAAAAAAAGTTCATGGAATGCGCGAAGGAACAAAAATTTCTGAATATTTCGCGAAATTATCGAGGATAACAAGAAAAAATATAAAAAGAAAAATACAACTCGTTTAGAATTAATCAAAACTTGATTAAAGATATATATATACATATATATATATATATACATATATATATATACATATATATATATATACATATATATATACATATATATATATATATGTATATATATATATATATTGGTTAAGAAAATGATCACGATTACGATCTCGAAAGGGTCTACCGTGTCGTGAGAAACGTAGTTAAAAATTAAATATTCGGCACCGAAATCGTGTGTCGCGGTGATGAAAAAAGGAATTGTTTCATTCTCATAGTATCGTAGTTGTCATGCCTTGTTAGAAGGAGATAAGATATAGTTAATGAAAGAGAAAAACAGAAAAGAGAAAAAGAAAAAAAAACACACACACACATAATGCCAACAGAATATACCTACAATTAAAACAAAACTAAAAGAGGAGAGACAGAGAAAAATCACAACATTAAACGCTGGCGTATACTATATTCTTTTTCACGCATATATACACCCACACGCGTGCGTGTGCACGCGCACACATACACATATATATATATACAGAAATTAGGACGATTAAAAAATTAAAAGGATCTTCTTCTCGATAGCTCCAATCTCGACGAAAGAAAAAAAAAAGAAAAAACGATGAAAAAAAGAAAGAACGAGAGAGAGAGAGAGAGAGAGAGAGAGAGAGAGAGAGAGAGAGAGAGAAAGAAAGAAAGGGACAGAGAGAGAAAGAGAGAGAGAAGAATCAGAACGTTAATTTTTGGGAGCACAACAAAAAAAATACGTTCCTTTCTTGTCGCAAGAACCATTAAGTGCTGATTATCTCGTCCGTTCTCTTGCAAATGATAAAATTAAAATTCACGGTAGCACGTGGAGAATGGAAAGTTTTCTACCTACCTAGCTATCTCCCTTCCTCCAACTCTTATTCCTCATCTCATTCCTCCCATCCGCTTTGCCAGCCTCGCCTCGCCAGTCTCAACCCTCATTCCCAGCACTCAGGCAATTTCTTTTTTCTCCTAACACGAAAAGATTATCCTCTAACCCGTTTAATCTGTCCTACCCAAAGGCCGTGTACCTTGTCCATTTCTTTCTTACCATCCCCGTATGAAGGGGAAAATGCAAAAATGGAATGTGTTCCATGTGTCCCTACTGACTCGTTTGAGTTTTCGCTACCTACCAGAGGTATATATATATGTAAATATATATATATATATATACTTTATATATATATATGGATGTGTGTGTATATATGTATGTATGTATGTATGTATATATGTATGAGGATCGATCGTTATCCTCCAGGCGACTGTTCAATTTTCCCGCGGTCTCTCACAGTACGTCCTGGAAATCGAGGTTAATCGTTGAGATAAGGTAGAAATCTTCCTTTTCGTTACGGACAAGCACACATACGCCTCGACATACGCAAATTACTACTGTTACTACTGTTGCTGCTACTGATACTGGTACTGGTACTAGTACTGGTACTGGTACTGGCACTGGTACTGGTACTGATGCTAGTGTTAGTGCTAGTGCTAGTGCTAGAGCTGGTGCTGGTGTTGGTGCTGGTGCTGGTGCTGGTGCTGTAGCTCTACTTCTTCTATTCTCTAAAGCGACCATATGAACAACGCGAAGCTCATGGGACTCAAGAGATTTCTTTAAATTCTAAGTGAGTGAGAGAAAAAGAGAAAGAGAGAAAGAGAGAGAGAGAGAGAGGGAGAGAGAGAGAGAGAGAGAGATTAAACGTGTTTATCATATAATGCAATAATCGATCGAACGTTGAGCTTCGTTAATCGACATATACATACATATATATATACATATTTATATACATATTTATATACATACATATATATATACATACGTACATTCATACATACATACATACATATATACATACATAAATACATATGTTGTATGTATCGAGGATCGACACTGTACTTTACGACGACGGAATTTCAATGAAAAATAAACCGAAATGACGCGTACCTAAAACTTGTTTAAATACCTACTGACTCGCCTATTACAGACTACTTATTGCTATAAACGATTATAAACGATTATATACATATATATATATATATATATAAATATATATATATATATATAAATACATATATATATATATTATGATATAGACACTATACATTGTTTCGGCATGATGTAAGAATACTGTTGGTAATGAAATAAAAAAAGAGATATACTTGTCATATTGTTCATCATCCTCCTTCTTCCAAAGATTCCAAAGATCAATCCAATATATATCTTATTCTCGTTTGTTATCTAAGTGTTACTAGATATTAAACATTAGAAATATCTTATAAAAGTACATACAAACTAATCGGATATTCGGTGACACAATGAAATCCTTTTATTAAGAGGTGTGAGAAAAATGTCTCTTGTGTGGAAAAAAAAAGCACTTACACGGTTTTCGAGCTAACACCTCTATTTCTTGCTGTTTCCTTTTTTTTTCTTATTTTTTTTTTTCCAAAAGTTTTCTCGGACGTTCTCGGAATACTCGGTTTTGTGTTATACCGACGGTAGAGTTAACCACGTGAAATAAATTAGTTAAATGAATTTTAGTTTGAAACTAGTTTTACGTGGATACATGCATTCTCGTATATATCGTCGAATCTCTCTCTCTCTTTCTTTAATCTTTTTTCCAAATTATTCATTCAATGAACTAGAAAACGGATTGCTTTACATTGGTAACATTTTCTATTGTAATTCGTATCTATTCGTAGGTTTGCATACGTATTCGTTAAATGATTGTTGATCAGTAAATTACTGATTATATTAAACGAATAATATAATTCATATATAAAATGTTACTAGATAAAAATAGTTTCATTAAGCAACATAATAATATGTACTTAAAGCTATAAGATTAAAATTAAATTTTTCAAGTTAAATGAGATGAAGACTAAATTCGTAAGATTAAACATTGAAAGCTAAATGCTTCGAAATAAACGATTGAAAGTGCTTGAAACAAATCGAAATGTTTAAAACTAAACGTTGATGATTAAATTCGTAAAACTAAATGTTGGAAAATAAATTTTTAAAATTAAACGACTGAGGCAAAATGCTAACGAAAAATCAAACGATGAAAGTTAAATTTTATAAATTTTGCAAATGAAATGAAATGTATGAAATTAAAAGAGGAAGTTAAATTCTTAATGATAAATGTTGAAAGTCAAATTTCTATAACTAAACGTTAAAAGCACAATTTTTAAAACATTAATTTTATTAAATGTAAATTTTAAAATCTTAAAGATTCAACGAAAATTTCAAAAATCAAATATAATATAAATCGTATACTTAAAATTAAACGATTGAAACCACGAATAAATGAAAAGTCGCAACGAACGTTGTATAATAGAAAAGATATTCAAATCATACCCAATATCGATTTATCCTTTTTCTCGATGAAGATGAAAAAAAATCTCTGATGAAGATCTGCGTATTCTTTCGTCCATTATTTCTTATCACTTTTCCTTCATTAGATCCAACGAAGTCTTGTCAATATTCTAACGTCGAAGTCTTCGTTGATTAATACTCAGCTTTCGTCTTCTACAGATTTTATTAATATAATATTAAATTAATTTATTAAACAAGATAATTAACAATAAAAAAATATAAATTAATGGTATAAACGAATGCACACATACACACACACACACATACACAAAATATATATATAATTTTTTTATTATTAATATTAATAATATATATTTGAATATAATATTAATATCATATACATAATTATATATATATATTAATTATTGATTTATATAATATATATATAATAATATAGTATATTAATTAAACAGCTTGATCAAAAGTACGAATATGAAAAATAATATGTGAATAAATAGAAAACTGGAACGCGTGTAGCGACTCGTCAATCGTATTATATATTGTACGACGTCGCAATAACGACTGAACCAAAAGAAAACGAAATTGTAAGTATGTACTTATAACCTTACTACTGTACTACTCTCGATTGATCGATCAAAAGGATTGTCGAAAAAGTAAACAAATGTATAATAGTATTATTATCACTTGTGTGAATATTATTTCGTATAACTGTATGTTCAAATGCAATTCGATATCAAGGATTTATATAGATCAAAAAAACATACTACTAAATAGATCCTTATTTATTATGTATAAATTAAATAATAATCAATTATCTAATACATATGTATATGTATGTATGTATGTATATTATAATATTAATAATATAATCAAATTAATTAATAGATTAATAGTACTAGATTAATAGCATAATATATGTATATGTATGTGTATATATATTATTATATTTAATAATTATTATGAATAATTATATATATTTAATATTATATTTATATACATACCTCATTTTTCCAACAATTAATTAATGTTTCTTCTCTTACCGATCATGTTCCTCACTAATTTGAAAAAAGCAGATAAGTCATATATCAAATACTTTAAGAGTTAGAACTTGTATTCTGATTGGCTGAAGAGCGAAAAATGGCTGTCGCTTATTGGTCGATGAAAATTCCTACCTTTTACGTCATCCAATAAACGTCAATGTTATTTTATACACATTACTCTTTATACTTACAAATATATTTCATATATTATTATTTGACATTTTACAATTTTTATTTTGTTTTGTAGTATAAAATATATCGAAGTATTAAAAAAAAATTTTCAAATTGTAAGCTTAATAACTTTAATATTCAAAAATATATTATTACATAAATTGTGAACAACAAATTAAAGTGTTTTCTCTTTAAAAAAGTTTTTTTTATTATAGTAATAAAATATTAACAAATTAATGAATAAATGAATTTAATCATATTGTTAAATGTTATTAATTGTAAAGGAACACACTTTTATATACATTATCAAGCATTCTTACCTTGTAGAAAATGAGAACCAATCATCGCTATGGTCATGTGATCAACCTCATTCGAAATTTTAGATTCAAGTCATGTAGACGGCGCTAGTAAAGATAGCGCGTGCGCAGCTACAAAATCTATATTAAAATGGAGGATAAGAATCAGGTCGTGGAGCGAGAGGCTAAGAAAGATGAAATTCATGAAAAAGATGGGCATTCCAAAAGGTACGTTATCAATCTTTATCGTACAATTCGCGTGCCATTTTTTTATTTCGATTGCAACATTTGTTTTCTTCGATCACTTAGAAGTAAAAATTGATGTGACGGCCGGTAGTTTTGCAGTCGGTACACTGAGACCTTCCAATGCAGTCACTGTATAATCATTAACGATTAATATTTCAATAAACATTATCTCTTCTTACAATATTATTTCATCCTTCCTTTGTAAAAACTTATTTTTCATTCTAACACTTTGGTTATGATTTATAAAGTAATAAATAAACATGTATATAATTTTTACCTATAACATAAGTTTTCACCATTCCTATGTTATTAATTGAAAATATATAATCTATTAAAACTATACGTATAATTTTATAAATATCGATTTGTCTATGTGCTGTTAAATATCTTATCTTGATATTGAAACGTTAAATTCTATCTCATGTGTCTAGTTCTAAGAAAAGGAACCGTAAGAAAAAGAAACAACCAGTACATTCCACGAGTGAAAATCACAATAATGCAGGACACAGTGAAGAAAAAAATCTTCACAGTGCTTGTAATATCTCCATAAAGGAGATACAAATGGCTATGGAAGTATTTAATATGCAACAAAAGCCTGCCAAAACTCAAGAAGAAGCAATGCAGAAGCCTTATCAATTTTGGAGTACCCAACCAGTACCTAAAATGGGTAGGTTTGCAAAAAATGTTTATAATTAAAGTAAGTACGTATGTAAAGTAATTTTGTCATCATAAAATTTTAGATGAAAAAATTGTGTGCAATGAACCAATTGAACCTGATAAAACTTCCATAAGGGCCGAACCTTATTCGTTGCCAGAAGGTTTTCAATGGGATACTTTAAACCTTGATGATCCTTTGGTATTAGCAGAATTATATTCTCTGCTATCAGAAAACTATGTAGAAGACGACGATGCGATGTTTAGATTTGATTATCCACCTATATTTTTAAAATGGTCATTATTATTACATATAAAACTTATAAATAATAAAAAAGATGATTACTGGAATATCTATGGATTTTTAGGGCATTACAACCACCAGGATGGTGTAAAGAATGGCACTGCGGTGTTAGAGTCAGCAAAAGCGGACGTCTAGTCGGTTTCATTTCCGCTATTCCAGCTACTCTACGCATTTATAACCAGTGAGCATACAATAGTTAAATCATAATTTTATTGTATTTCTTCTCTAATTCTTGAATTTATTTTAGTACTAAAAAGATGGTTGAAATAAATTTCTTGTGCGTACATAAGAAATTAAGATCCAAAAGGGTTGCTCCTGTTCTGATACGAGAAATTACCAGGAGAGTAAATCTTCAAGGAATATTTCAGGCTGTGTATACTGCTGGAGTTGTATTACCAAAACCAGTTGCAACTTGCAGGTATTTCATTACTAATAAACAAATATTTTTTTTCAAATGTATACACGTATTGTATTTCTATAAAATTCATATTCATTATTATGCTTAGATATTGGCATCGATCGCTTAATCCAAAGAAGCTTATTGAAATTAAATTTTCTCATCTCTCGCGTAACATGACTATGCAAAGAACTTTAAAACTGTATAAACTGCCAGAGAACACCAAGGTGCCTGGATTTAGGAAGCTCGTTTATACAGATATTCCACAAGCTCACAAAATTTTAAGCGATGTGAGTTTCAATATTTCAATCAATATTTCTTAATAGTATATAAATGAAAAAAAAAAAAAAAAAATATATATATATATATATATATATATATATATACATATATACATACATCGTATGTTTCAGTACTTAGAAAAATTTGATCTGGCACCGATTTTTACAATCGAGGAATTTCAACATTGGTTCCTTCCACAAAATGGCATGATCAATACTTTTGTAGTGGAAAATGATGGTAAAATTACGGATATGGTTAGCTATTACACATTACCAAGTTCAATAATGCATCATCAAGCACATAAGACTTTAAAAGCCGCATATAGTTTTTACAATGTCTCCACCGTCACTCCATGGCTCGAGCTTATGACCGATGCTCTTATATCAGCCCGTAACGTAAGTCTAAACATCTTTCATCGTATCCTATTGTTTAGAAAAATCCTATTGTTAAAGAAAAATTATTTTACACAGTTGGGCTTCGACGTATTTAATGCTCTGGACTTGATGGATAATAAGGAGTTCTTGGAACCTTTGAAATTTGGTATTGGCGATGGTAATCTCCAATATTATTTATATAACTGGCGTTGTCCAAGTATGACGCCTGGAAAAATTGGTTTGGTGCTCCAGTAGACTTCTAGATCAACATGTTGTTGACTAGAATATAAAACGATTGTAAGCTTGCGTGAGTGAAAGAAAAGAATGCAAGAGTGTGAGTGACGAGAAAGAAATATGGCAATATGAGATGACACGTAAGAATATAAAACGATACAAAAAAAGAAAATGAAGAGGAGTGCGGAACCTCTAATATTTCCGCGATTACAAAGGATAATAAAAGAAAAAAATAAAAAAAAAAACAAAACAAAAAAAATAGCGAGCAAATGAACGTTAAAATAACAGCGGAAGAAGAGGGAGGAGGGTTGAATGAATACGTGTGAAAAAATCTTTCGATACTGTGAGTCGATCTCTCAGTAATTTCGGATATCATTCTTTCCAACGTCCTTGATACTCGGACAGGGACATGGTCAAGATCAGTACGGTGTAGAGAAAATATTGCATGCGCCAACGCGAGTGTATATACGTATATTATGTGCGTGATTCGAGCAATGTAGATAAGTATCGTAACTTTAGTAACTTGACCGACCCACGCAAAGGGTGAGAACATAAACAACTAGGATGCGATCTAACTTCTTCGAGAGAACTATGTTTCCTTTGCACCTTCTTGACAAGATAGATGATAATGCGTATGTCAAGGTAAGAATGAAAAACAACAAAAAAAAAAAAAAAAAAAAAAACAGAATTACAATAAAATGAGATTCGTCGGCAAAGTATCCCTCTTTTCTCTTCTCGTTACCTTCTTTTTTAATTATTTATTTTCTTTCTTCCTTTCTTTATCTTTCTTTTTCTTCTTACAATGATCGATCACAAATGTAAAATGTTTTTATATTAATACATGAAATATTTTTATCCTTAAAAAGCTACCCGTCCTTTTTCCTATACACTTAGCTTGATCGATTTCACTGACAACTCACTGCTACCCATCGACGATAAGATAGCTTCGAGAAGACAAAAGAATGGACAAAAGACGTCAACTTTCGGAAAACTCGACATTTATCCCGCATATCATTGCTTACTTTCATCTATTTCTTCTTTTTTTCTTTTTTAATTTCATTTAAAAACATATTATAACAAAAAAAAAAGAAAAAGAAAACACTTTACGAATTGATCCAACGAATGTAAACAATTACATTCGATTATTGATTTGTCAGCCGTAAATACGATTTATATATTATATTTTATTCATTTATCACGATATTATTGTACTTCTCGGCGCGTTTTTTTTTTTTTTTTTATTTTTTTTTTTTTTTTTTTATTTTTTTTTTTATGTAACTCATCTTCTATGATTGTTCAACAGGCATACGCACACAATCCCATCACATCTCCCTCCCCCCTCCATATACGCAGAAAACTGTATAACTCACGGATATGCTCTCTCAACAGAGAAAAAGTTTTTCTTTGTAACTGCCGCTCTAGATAAAAACGACCGTCTCGAAGAACTCCGACGGTCGACATGCAAGGCCTTCTTCTCAAGATAAAAGAGAAGAAACTATGTTTCTGTCACAATTAGCTAACTTAACATTTGTATTCTATTTAGATAGGATGTTAGCAGGCACACATCCTCCGATAAGTTCGTAGGCACAACAAACATTAATTTACACCGATAATAATACACATCCGTCAATAAATATTTATTATTCATACCGGCGACCGATGAAAAAAAAAAATAAATAAATAAAATAAAAAAAAATAAAAATTGTCTCATCACATCCAAATTGTATTTCTATCTAATTTGATCGATTAAATCGTATAAATATCGAATTTTATCGAATCATAAGAAGAATATTTGACGGGATTAATTCAATTAGGATTATGTCAAACGTGCTATTATAAAATGATAAAACGTGCAACAAACGATACGAATGTTTTTTCACCTAATATAATATGAAATCTAACAAGGTGCAAATTATAAATCAAATTATGATGTAAAACTCGTATCGTTGATTATCTATCGACAAATGTTTTAAAAAGAACCATCCTTAAAAATTATACGACATTGGAAATATATATATATATATATATATATATATATATATATATATATATATAAAAAGAAGAAAAGTAAATGTCGCCATAACCGATATAAAAAATACGCAGTACGTAGTTTATAACTTCTTCGAACATTGTAACACATGTAATAAACGGAGGAAAAGTACTTTTACTACTTCCGTGTTTATAATTATATCGTATTCTGCGGGTATCAAGTCAATATTAATATTCATGTCTTTGACATTTTATTTATCTAAGAAAATATTGCTGTTATATAAGAAAATTTCATATTATCATATTTTATTATTTTTAATAGAAACGTTATAATTTGCAAATTTAACTGCTACCATAAGTTAATACATGCACCATTTTTATTTCATCTTGTTATATATATATATATATATATATATATATATATATATATGTTATATTTACATGTATATACGTATATACATAACAGAGTTCACTTAAACACACATGTGAAAGTATTCACGATAAGCGAATATCCTTCGTTCGGTAATAATCCCCCGTTAAATCGTGTGCGATCCATAAAGTTATCATATTTCGTGCTCTCGTTTATATTTACAGTACTATTTAGATTCGCAGTCATTGGTACACTTGCAATTGCTCGATAATATAACGCAAATATCATTGACACGAGGGTCATACTGTTGCGGACTCTGTAATTCCTTTGGGAATAGAAAAAGGCCAACTCTTAAAGATAAATTTAAATGCGGCTTGCAAAACGTGAGAGTATTACACGAGATAAAGAAGTAGAAAGAGAGAGAAATATGTTTACTCTCGTTCATCCACGAACGACCCTTTTGCTCTTTTGAAACTTAGGAAACGTAAAGAGAGTCGTTCTTAACGTGCCATTGATAATGGAAAGGAAAAAAGGAAAAGAGAAGAGAAAGTAGAATATGAGAGGATAAAAAAAAGGATGCGGAAACAAGAAAAAAAATGCCATACAATATCCCGGAACAAGCGATAACGCTTCGTGTGTCACTGATAGAAGTACGTAGGTGGGGAACACAAAACACGATGCGGGATAAATACTGGCCCGAAATCGTACGGAATTCAGTCGCAGTTCTGGTGTACTATCATCGTTAACGTTTTTTTATAGACTAGAATTTATTACGGAAGAATTGCAAAGATCGATCGATCGTAATATAATTCGAACGACGTGGAATTTAAATAGAAAAAGAAATTCATAATATGTGAGAAGCTCGTTTAGCGAACGTATAGTTATTAAAATTATCTGGATTGGCCTTACTAAATCATGCTCCTAGTGATCCTTTTTCTTTACTTACTTCATCCCTTAGTGAACGGCAATTTAAACAGGTAGCTACTGTCTAACGAAAGAATAAAAGAAAGAAAAAAGAATCCAAAGAATAGTATTAGCAAGTTTTCTTTTTCTTTTTTTTTTCATCGAACGATATCTATGAGAGTTATATTATCACAATAGATCATTTTATGAATGATCTTGGTTTTCCTCCAGCTTGATCAATCGATATGTTAATAAGTTTATTTCAATCTCTTTTTTATAGCCTGTTTGAAAATGGAAAGTATAATTAAATCTGTTTTGAATTAGTTATAAAACGGGCTATCTATTCTATTTTAGTTTTGGAATTTTATATACTTATAAAATTATATATATATATAGAGAGAGACGGAAAAAAGAGAGTAAAAGGATGAGTTCAAGTTCAAACACATCGGTGTATCTTATCTAATATGTGTCATTGTCCCTGGAGTCAGCATATAATATCACCGCCGATGATATCCATCCCCCTACTTAACTTTTTCAGAACGAATTGGCCGAAAAAAATTTTTAACATTTATTGGAATGTTCCTACCTATTTTTGTCATCAGCATCACATCTACTTCAATGAGTTGACAAAATTTGATATCAAATATAATTCTAAGGAAAATTATCGCGGTGAAACGATATCACTCTTTTATGATCCTGGAAATTTTCCTGCTATGGTGCCACTCAAAAATGGTAATCTTTTACTCTTCGTTTTTATCTCTATCTTATATAAATTTTAAGGTACGATATTCGTATTGAAAATATTTTTAAATTCCTCTTTAAATATCTTTACTTCGATCGATTGTGAAATCTTATTAGATAATTGTTTAGGCACATATGACATAAGAAACGAAGGAGTTCCTCAAAAAGGTAACATCACAGTTCATCTCCAACAATTTACCAAAGAATTAGATGAAATATATCCAAAGAAAATTTCCGGTGGTATTGGTGTAATAAACTTTAATAAATGGAGACCAATCTTTCGACGCAATGTGAATAATTTAAAGATAAATAAGGAAGTTTCCATAGATCTTGTTCGCAAGGAACATCCAAAATGGGATAAATCAATGATCGAAACGGAAGCGTCGAATAGATTCGAAAAATCTGCCAGAATATTTATGGAAAAAACTTTAAAATTGGCGAAGGATATTAGGAATAAGAATAAATGGGGTTATCACGGGTATCCCTATTGTCCTACTGCTTCAACTGGTAATCCTAGCTTTGATTGTGACGCTCTAGCAATGAACGAGAACGACAAGTACGAGATCAGAAATATTTGATTGGAATAAGTTAATTCATTTCATACGATCGATCAACAATTATGATTTTATTAAACTTATATTATTAATTTTTTCATTATGTATAACATACGATAAATATGTTTGAATAATTTGCACTTATTTCCCATGATATTTATCAGTACTTGAACAAACGATTAGCGTGGGATTCTTATAAAAAGCAAACGGTCTATGATTAACAAAGTCAATGTTAATTATTTCGTATTGAAAGTTAGAGTATGTCAATAATTTAGCTTTCTATTCTATGTTATCTAATCGTTCATTTAAAAGATCGTACGTTTCTCATACAGGCTATCGTGGCTATTCAAGCATCAAGACGTACTTTTGCCATCCGTCTATGTGAAACATGTTCTAAAACCAGAGGAAAAAATTGGTCTAGTGCGAGGAAGTGTGAAAGAAGCTGTTAGAATCTCAAAAAAATTTGAACATTTACCTAAAGTTTTATCTTATTGGTGGTACGCATATGAAGATAAAATGGACACTTTTCTTACCGAGGTTAGTAGTATTTTATTTAGAAATTTAAAATATCATGCTTATAAAAATTAAATTAAATCGTATCCTCTTAACTTCTCAGTTATTAAATATTTTATACTTTCTTATATTCGATTTTTATATTCTCATAGACCGATGTGAAAAATACTTTTCAAGAAATTCTTATTAATGGTGGGGATGGTATTATTATATGGGGTACCATGCATAACTTAAACAACAAAAAGAAATGTGAAAAATTGAAACAGTACTTATCGACGATTTTGGGACCAATCGCTTTTAAAGTGATGGAAGCTGTCAAAAAAAGAACACCATTAAACTTTTAATACAATCTATAACCTATTACCGATGGTGATAGGGTGCGTTCAATGATCTGCTTTGAAAAATATTACTCTTATTGCAACGATATCATCACATTGAAAAGATTTGTCACAAACAAAAAATAAAACTGTAATTTACAAGATCACAACATTAATAATCAAAGTAAAAAAATAATTAATAATTAAATTAAAAAAAATAAGTATATATCAAAAAATATTATGTGTGACGTATATGTACTTAATCTAATTCCTTTGTGACTAAAATCAATAAATGTATTTCTTCGCATTAAGAATGATGCATAATCCTTTAAAATAATATTCCAAGTATGTAACAATATTCTTCGTCACAATAATTCCGGAAGTATTAATTAAAATACAGAATCCTAAAAAGAGGAAGAAAGACGAAATTATGAAATACTACGTACAGGTATAAAGTCATTAAGAGCGTTTAACTATTAACGAGTAAGAATCACTATCATGATTCTCGATCTTCGTCACCTTTTCCTCCCCTTCCTCTTCCTCTTTCCCATTCTTCACTTCTTCCTGTTTGTTTCGAAGTAGCAAATCGAGCGAAGTTTACAACGAATATACTTTAGCACTAACAGGCAAGTTTTACTTGTCCGAGGTGTAAGATCTCAGGCAATTTCATTTTTTACACATGATTACATCGAGTAGAGGTAATCAAAGATCTCTTTTGCTCACAGTGGATGATCCACCATTTTCTCTCTCTCTCACTCTCTCTCTCTCTTTCTCTCTGTTTCTCTTTCTCTCATTCTCTCCCTTTGTCCCTCTTCAACTCTCTCTTGACAATCATGCATCTTTCTTTGTTTTGTGTCGAGAATACTACGAGAGCTCTTAAGAGTGAAGGAAAGTGAGTAGAAAAAAGTAAAAATGATGGTTATTAGTAAACATATACATACTTTTTAACTGTAATAAAAATGTCATAACTTAAATAAATGACATTATGTAATCTTTTAAAACTATGAATATAATTTTTGTGTAGGCGTACTATTAAATATATTGTCTGTTATCGAAACGATCAATTCTATCTTTTGTGTCTGGTTTTAAGAAAAAAAAAAAAAAATCATAAGAAAACGAAACAGTCAGTACATTCCACGAGTGAAAATTACAATGATACAAAGACATAGTGAAGAAAAAAATCTTTAGTTTACTTGTGATATTTGAATAAAGGTGATACAAATCGATGTGGAAGTATTTATAATATGCAATAAAAACTCGCTAGAAATATTAATAAAGAAACAATACAAAAATCTTATCAATTTTTGAAGTATGCAACCAGTACATAAGATTACCTCTGCTATCAAAAAATTATATTGAAATCAAGGATGATATACTTAGATTTGATTATCGAACAATATTTTTGAAATGATAATTATTATTACGTGTAAAAATTTCAAATAACAAATAAAAAACAGATTGCTAAAGTACATACCCATTTTTAGAATATTATAACCACAAAGATGTATAGAATGTCACTGTCATGCTAGAGCCAGAAAAAAACGAATGTTTTTTCCGGTTTCATTTCCCTAATCCAGCTATTCTATGCTTACATAACCAGCATTTGATTTATATTTATATCTCACTTTTATTATATTTTTTCTCTAATCTTTGGATTTATTTTACCGGTAAAAAAATGGTGGAGACAACACATTTTTTGTATATACATAAGAAATCAAGATTCAAAAATATTGTAAAAATTATTATTATATTGAATTATATTATTATATTGAACAATATTTTATTTATATGTATAAAATTGTAATGGCTAAACATATTGGTTTGGCAACTAATTTTGCGGATTTTGTCGATAGATGGACTTTACACTTTCTGCAATCACTTAGTTGTCAACCCAATAAATATATTAAATTGTATATTTTTGTTAATCACAATGAGTGATACATAACAGGAAAATGAATTTTTATTCATGGACAATCGAAATATATACTGATTTATTCAAATATACCATGGTGTCCAAATATTTTTGTCAATATATGTATATATATATATATATATATATATATATATATACATATATATGTATATATTGGATTTCGATGTATTCGATGCATTAAATTTAATGGATTGGAAATTCTGAAATTTGGTATTGGCGATAGTAATCTCTAATATTACTTATACAACTAGCGTTGTTCAAATATGAAATCCGAATATTCCAATAGACTTTTAAATCAATATATTATTCACTGAAATATAAGAGAAAGAAACATGGCGATATTTGATATACACATAAGAATATGAACGACGAAAAGAAAATGAAGAGTGCGGAACTTCCAATATTTTCGCGATTACAAAGGATAATAAAAAGAAATAAAAAAAAAAAAAAAAAAAGAAACAAAATGAACGTTAAATAACAGCGGAATAGAGTTAAATAAATGCGTGTGGAAAAATCTTTCAAGACTGTAACTCGATTTATTAATGCTTTCGGATATCATTCTTTCCTACTTCCTTGGTACTCGACAAAAGATGACAGGGGGACAGGGTCAAGATCGGTATGATGTAGAGAAAATATTGCATGTGCCAAAGCGAATGTATATATGTATATGTGCGTGATTCAAGCAATCCAGATAAGTATCGTAAAGTTAGTAACTTGACCGAACCACGCAAAGGATGAGAACGTAAACAACTAGAGTGCGATCTAACTTTTTCAAGAGAACTATCTTTCCTTTGCACCTTCTTGGTCAAGATAGATGACAATGAGTATCATGATAAGAATGTCAATGTTAAGATAAGAACGAAAACAAAGAATTAAAATAAGATTCATTGATGAAATATCTCTCTTTTCTCTTCTCGTTATTTTCTTTCTTTAATTATTTATTTATTATTTATTTATTTATTTTTTTCTTTATCTTTCGTTTTTCTTACAAGAATCGATCACAAAAGTTCTTGATGTTAACAGATGAAATATTTTTATCCTTCAAAATTATACGTCCTTCTTCCGGGACTCAGCTTGATCGATCGCACGGCCATTGTGAGTTATCCACCAACGATAAGATAGCGATGAGAAAATGAAAGAATGAACAAAAGATGAAAAATTTTGAAACGTCGATTTAACTCGGTATTTATTCGAATACTTAATTTAATCTTATTTAGCTTAATTTAATCTATTTCTTTTTTTCTTTTCTTTTTTTCTTTTCTTTTTTTCTTTTTTCAATTTCATTTAGAATCAAAATTCGCTCTTATTATAATAAATAAAAGAAAAATCGAACGTAATTGTTCGATCTAACAATTACGTTCGATTATTGAATCAATCGAAAATACGAAATTTATGTTTCATTGATTCATTGCGCCATTTATTGCGACAACTCTACGTATTATTTTTTTTTCTCTTATAAAAATTACCTCGTCTTTTATAATTGTCCAACAAGCAAATATATATATATATATACACACACACACACACACGCAAAGAGAAAACTATATAACTCACGGACACATTCTCTTAACAGAGAAAAGTTTTTCTTTGTAACTGCCGCTCTAGATAAAAACGCCCGTCTCGAAGAACTCCGACGGTCGACATGCAAGGCCTTCTTCTCAAGATAAAAGGAACGAAACTATGTTTCTGTCACAATTAGCCGGCTTAACATTTGCATTCTATTTAGATAGGATGCTACCAGACACATCCTCCGACGAGTTCGTAGGCACAACAAACGTTAGTCTACAACGATAATAATCCACATCCGTCGATAAGTATTTATTCCCCGTGCCGTTGACAAAAAGAAAAGAAAGAAAAAGTGAAAGGAAAAGCAAAGAAAAAAACAAAAAAAAAAAGAAGAAAAATGTCTCACCGCAGCCAAATTATATTTTTTATAAAATCTAAGTAAACGATCGATTAAATCGTATAAATATCTTGTATTATCGAATCATAAAAATATTCGAGTAAAGTTAATTCAATCAGATTATGTCAAATGCATTATTATAAAATGATAAAATGTGCGACAAACGATACGAATGTTTTTTATCTAATGAAATATGGAGTCTAACGAGGTACGGATTATAAATTTAATTATGGTATAAAGTTCCTAACGTCGATTATATCTACCGACGTGTATTTTAAACTGACCGTCGTTAAAAATTATACGACGTTGGGAATATACAAAAAAAAAAAAAAAAAAAAAAAGAGAAAAAAAGAAATAAAGAAAATATCGCTATAGCCGATATAAAGAATACGAAGTACATGGTTTATGACTTCCTCAAACACTGTTCTACAAGTAATAAACGAAGAATATTTTTACTACTTCCATAATATAGAACGTTTTATACTAGATATCTAGACGTACGAATATCTAATCAATCTTAACATTGTTAGTTTTAACGTTTTGTTGACGTGTAAAAAAATATTACAATTTCATACTGAAGTATTATTTTATTCAATGAACTCGTTATTATAATTTGAAGCATTAACTGCGACCATAAATTACCGCATACAATATTTTTATTTCAACTTGTCACGTCCTATATACATTCATAACATAAAAGTTTACCTAAATACAAAATGTAAAGTATTTGTGATAAACGAGTATCCTTCATTCGACAATAATCCCCCTAAATCGTAAAATTATCTTAGTTCGTGTTCTCGATTGTATGTACAATTTTATTTCGATTCACAGACATTGGCACACTTGCGACTCCTCGATAAGATAATGGCAAGTATCATTGACTCGAGGGTCATATACTTGCAAAATCTTGTAATCCCTTTTGCGTAGTAAAAAAAAATGGACCCTTAACGATCGATTTGGATGCGGCTCGCAAAATGTGAAAGTAAAAAAGAAAAAGAGATAGATAGAGAGAGAAAGAGAGAGAGAGAGAAAGAGAGAGAGAGAGAGAGAAAGAGAGAGAGATTTGCTTTCGTTCATGCTTGAACAACAACCCTCTTCTTCTTTCGAAGCATCGTAAAGGTCACCCTTAGCGGACGTCAACGTGCCATCGATAATGGAAAGGGAAAGAAAGAGAGGCGAGAAAGGAGAATATAAAAGGAAAAAAGAAATATGCGGAAACACGAAAAAACGTCAAACAATAGCCCGGAGTAAGAGATAACGCTTCGAGTCACTGGTAGAAGCACGTAGGTGGGGAACACAAGACACACAGACACGATGCGGAATAAATAGTGGTGTGAAATCGAGCGGAATTCAGTCGCACTTCTGGTGTACTATCGTCGTTAACGTTTTTCTATACACGAGAACGCAGTACGGGAGCATCGCAAGGATCGATCGATCATAGTGTGACTCACTCGACGTGGAATTAAATAGAGGAAAAAAAAAGAGAAAAAAAAGAGAGAGAAAGAGAAAGAGAAAGAGAGATAAAGTTCCTTTAGAATTGATAACACATATGAGAGTCTCATTATTGAACGGACAATTATCAGTATCAGCACGATTGTCCTTACTAAATCATGCTCCTAGTGACCCTTTTTCTTTTTTTTCTTCAGGCCTTAGTGAACGGCGACTCTTGCGGGTATTGTCTAATTAAAAAAAAAAAAAAAAGGGGAAAAAAAAGAAAAAAAAGAAAAAAGAAAAAATGGAAAAAGAACAAAAAAGAAAAGAAAAAAGAATGTAAAAGTGAAAGGAAAAAGAAAAAGAACACAATGAGTGTGGCGCTTACAAATTTTTTTCTTTTTCATTCATCTTATCTATGGGAGTTATATTATCACAATAGATCATTTTATGACTGACCTAGTTTTCCTGCGGTGTAATCGATCAATACGCTAATAAGTTTATTTTAGTCTCTTTTACATAGCTTCTTCGAAATTGAAAAATATAGTTAAATTTCTTTCGAATTAAATGTAACGCCCGTTATCCTGGTATTCTATTTTAACTTTCGAATTTTGTATATATATATATATATGGTTATATATATATATATATATATATATATATATATATATATATAACTATATATAAAGAAAGAAAAGAGAGAGAAAGAGAGAGATGAATTCAAGTTCAAATACATCGGTGTATCTTATCTAATATGTGTCATTGTCGCCCGAGTCAGTATATAATATTACCACCGATGACATCTCCCGCCTAACTTTTCCAGATCGAATTGCGAAAAATCCGAGAGACCGAAAAGAGTCTTCAACATTTATTGGAATGTTCCTACCTTTATGTGTCATCAATATGGTCTCTACTTCGACGAGGTGACAAATTTTAATATAAAACATAATTCTAAGGACAATTTCCAGGGAGACAAGATAGCAATTTTTTATGATCCTGGAGAATTCCCGGCGTTATTGCCACTCAATTATGGTAAAATTTTGCTTTACAATTTATCTCTATCGTATATGGATAAATTTTTTTCAATGATATCGACATCGAAGATTTCTTTGAATTTTTCTACAACAGGTATCGTTGCATCGATAAAATGAATCTTACATGTGTAAATCTTACATATTGTTTAGGCAAATATAAGATAAGAAACGGTGGAGTTCCTCAAGAAGGTAACATAACGATACATCTTCAAAGATTTATCGAATATTTGGATAAAACATATCCAAATAGAAACTTCAGTGGTATCGGTGTAATCGACTTTGAAAGATGGAGACCGATCTTCCGCCAAAATTGGGGCAATATGAAGATATATAAAAATTTTTCAATAGATTTAGTTCGCAAAGAACATCCATTCTGGAATAAAAAGATGATCGAATTGGAGGCATCGAAGAGGTTCGAAAAATATGCCAGACTTTTCATGGAAGAAACTTTGAAATTGGCCAAAAAGACTAGGAAGCAGGCTGATTGGGGTTATTATGGATATCCCTATTGCTTTAATATGTCGCCTACTAATTTCGTTCCTGATTGTGACGTTACAGCGAGAGACGAGAACAACGAGTACGAGATTAGAAATACTATT
>NC_140810.1:13632500-13790000 GCF_050613455.1 Vespa mandarinia
CGATAATTTACATATAATACATCTGATTAATCGATTATCTATATAAATCTGATTAATTTCTATCGTCGCGAATAAATTAAAAATCAAAACGTTTTACGATTGATTCCCTTTTTCAAGTAATCGGAAAGAAGATTGTTCCCAATTGACTCGGCTTGGCTTGGCTCGACTCGGTTCGATTTGTAATTTGATAAGAAAACGAGAGGCATTCGATAAGATGCTCGATCAAGGATGATCGATCGATATATTAAAGAAAGAGAAAAAAAAAAGAGAGGAAAAGAGAAAAAAAAAAGAAGGGTCGTAGAGGTGTTTTGACAGGCCTTGTCCAAGGGTGCAAAAACATTCGGATCCGGCACTGGTGAAGAGGAGAAGACCACGTTCGGTCCCTCTTCTCTTCAGCATCATCCCCTGGCGTCACTCGTCGGCGACGGCGGCGACGGCGGCTGCGGGCGGTGGCGGCGGCGGCAGCCAGGCACCATGCACCTCGCGAAGAATTAGTATGGGCGAAGAAACAAAAGCATAAGGAGCTCACGCGAAGGGTGTGCGGAGGGAACGGTGCCGGTGCAGGAAGGAGGAAAGAAAAAAAAGAGGAGCCGAGATGGCGCCACACGTCCAGCGTGTTTTCAGGGCATCCTCCGGTGCTGTTGGCAAACTTCTTTTTTTTCACCTCGCCGTGCCGCTTCTCTCTCTCTTTCTCTCTTTCTCTCTTTCTCTTTCTCTCTTTCTCTTTCTCTCTTTCTGTCTTTCTCTCCCTCTTTCTTTTTTTCTCTTCCTCTTCTTTTTCTGTTCCTCATCCTCTTTTTCCTCCTCCTTCTCATCCTCTTGCTCTTCCTTTTACGACGATCGTCTTTCTCCGTCTCACGCGCGAGATCCTCCTTTTTATCTTCTCCTCCTCTTCGACCCCCTGTGGGTCCCCTATTAGTTGGCCCACGGCACCGGTATCTTGAGAAAGAGAGATGGAGAATCGAGGAAGGGGCAAGGGAGTGAAAAAGGGATGGGAAGGAGGAGAAAAAAAAGGATGACTCGCGGAGGATGGTCGCAAAATTGTGAAATTAGGCTACGTGAAAACGAGCGACGGGAGGCTGCAATGGAAAGGGAATAAGAGGGAAAGAGGAAGAGTGAGGACGGGGTGACTAAAGGGGGGAGGAAGTTTGGAGGGTGCCGAGGACTTTCATTAAGTTAAAATAGATCGCCAGGATTAAGATAAAAATCTAATATAGCTGCCGTTTACAGCTCGCTATACTCCTCTTTTTTTTATTGTTTTTATCCTTATTGCTATCCTTCTTCTTCTTCTTCTTCTACTTCTTCCTCTTCTTCTTCTTCTACTTCTTTCTCCTCTTCTTCCTCTTCGTCTACTTCTTCCTCTTCTTCTTTTTCTTCTTCTTTAATTGGGATAGAATCGCTTACGAAAAAAATCATCGATCCAAATTATCGGAAGGCTATAAACGTAATTTATACGGTGTTGTTATTATAAATATGAAATCTTTGAAAAAAATAATTGAAAAATTAATGGTAATTGAAAATGACTGGATCGTCTCTTAAAACGTATCTACGCATGCGTAATACTTTCTACGTCGTCGAGAGTCGGTCCGACATATTTTTGTTATTTCCATGATAGAGAAGAATCCTTGTTGACCTTCAAGCTCTTCTCTCTGAAATCTCTCGGTATGTTTAGAATACTAATATTGTCTCTCTTTCTCTCTCTCTCTCTCTCTCTCTCTCTCTCTCTCTCTCTCTCTCTCTCTCACACACATCATTGCCACATTAAATAGAAAATGAACCACGTTCTAAAAATATTCTTCCAAAAATATTCTACAAGAGACATAACCGGACTTTCGATTATCGATTTAATATTATTCCGTCGTGTGAACGATCAAATGATTTCTTACCGACACCTTTCTCGGATCATTTTATTTTCTTTTTTTCTTTTTTTTTTTTTTTTATTTGGAGAAAAGAGATCATCATAAATGCATTCGTTTTCTGTGATCGCAAAGAAAGAGATAGAAAGAGGTAGAAAGAGAGAGAGGGGGGAGGGAGGGAGAGGGAAAGAGAGAGAGAGAGAGGGAAAGAGATAAAGAGAGAATGGCACGCACGAACGTGCTCATAACTTTTGGTAGATCGTAAATTCTAACGTCGAAACCATCCTCGTAAAATCAAACGGCTACCCTGAAAGAATTTCCTCGGGGCTTCGTCAACCGCAGCAACAATTACGAGAGGGTTAACGAAGTTTAACGCGTTCTGCGTTATTAATGAACAAGAAAATGAGAAAGGCCACCGTACTGAACCCGTTCTCCTTACGAGAAATTCGAACTATATCATCGAATTCTTTTTTAACGAAATCTTGTATTAACAAAGGAGATACGCGAGAGAAGATAATTTGAAAATAAAAATTGTTAGGAATTTTATAAATTTGAAGTAAAGAAAATCGAAGAAGAAGATTTATTGAATCGTTTCTCGAAGTGTCAATAAAAACACAAATTGTATCAAGTTAACGCATCTTTTCTCGTCTTTCTACGATCTTCTTTGGTCTTGTCACTCGAACATTAGCAACGCGTAACACTCGTATTACCTATTACGTAGAAAAAGTTAGATACTCGCTTTTATCAGCTACGTCGAGTTTCGTCATATATAGAATGAATGAGTCAATAAAAATCGCTTCGGGTTAAATGATCGTCACGTTTGATCACATTCCAACGATCATCGAGCTAAATGTATCACGAGTGACACGTTTCCTTATGATCATTATATACAAAATTACTTAAGATTATTTTGTAACATAACAATTTCAGGGATTAGAAGAATTAAAAGAAAAAAGAAGAAAGAGAGATAGAGAGAGAGAGAGAGAGAAAGAGAGAGAGAGAGAGAGAGAGAGAGAGAGAGAAAGCTGCAAAATTTAATACATACAGAAAAAGAGAAAGGAAAAGGAACAAGTCGATAAATTTTCAAACGTCCTTCGAACAGGTCCATTCCAGGGTGTTAAATGTGAGAAATCGAATCAATAGACAGCTCGCACTGATCCGGGCCGGGGATCGTCGACGCGAGGTTTCGTTAAAAGGTCCCGTGAAGGGCCAGTCAGGCTCCTTGAAGAAGAGAGAGCCTATCGACGAGAGGGAAAGAGAGAGAGACGAAGAAACTCGCACACGTACAGAACGGCGCCCTTTGTGCCGGACCGCCTCGGCTCGGGGGCGCGTCAAATTTGGTTGAAAATCAAATTAATCTCGCGGCTGGGCGCAGGACCCCCTTCTCCTTTTCCTCTTCGACCTCATTCTCTCTTTCTCTCTTACTCGCTCTTCCTTTCTCTCTCTCTCTCTCTCTCTCTCTCTCTCTCTCTCTCTCTCTCTTTCTCTCTTTCTCTCTCTTTCTGGCGGCACGACGACGACACGAGCAAATCGAAAGGATGGGCCCGAAGGAAGAAGAAGAAGAAGAAGAAGAAGAAGAAGGAAAAGAGGATGAGGAGGATGAGGATGAGGATGAGGAGGAGGAGGAGGAGGAGAAGGAGGAAGAGGAGGTGGGACCTCCACGCCACCGACACGGCTTCAGAGGCGAGAAGAGAAGGTGGCGCAGCAACAAAGAGCTTTGGACTTCTGGCTACGATCGCGCCAGGGCCGTGTTAACTTTCTTCTTAAAAGTTACACACCTTGACATGACTTTGCTCGATCATCAAAATCACAACAATCGATTAGATCAAATTTCTATATAATCTATCGGATCCACCAAAATCTTTATATTTAGATAACTGTTGAAAATTGTACAAACGATTGGATATAGTCCTTCGTAATCCTTTAGGGTTTCTAAGCGAGTTCCAATTTATTCCAATTGCATGTCTTACTCGGTCATTCAAATCACTGAACGCAAACTTTACAAATGCAACTTGGTCAGTAAATTATTTTTGGAAGGATGCACGACGAGTAGATGTATCATCGTTAGTGTGATAAAGAAAAAGAGCTGACGAAAGAAAAAGGTGCTTGTTCCGAGAGAGATAGGTTAGTCAGATGAAATCAGCCGGTCCTGGCGATGCTTCGGTTTCGGGACCTAATTTTTACCACCCTTAAACCATCGACGAAACGTCCTTTTCGCGCGCAGCGCTGTCCTGCTATACCTCGTGGTTCTCGGAACTCGAAATAAGAAACGGAAGATCGGAGAGAGATCCTGTGCGAGAATATAAAGAGGAGAAAGAGAGAGAAAGAGAGAGAGGAAAGGGCCGCATCGGCTGTTGTGAGGGAAAAAAAGGCCTTCGAGGAAGGGCTCGCGAAGAGAAAAAGAGAAAGAGAGAAAGAGAGAGAGAAATAGAGAGAGAGAGAGAGAAAGAGAGAGAGAAAGAGAGAAGAAAAAGCAGATGGCTCTAAGACGAGAGCAGAAGAGGGAGGAAGAAAAAGAGAAAGAAGAGAAGAAGGAGAAAGAAAAAGAGGTGGAAGAGGAGGGGGAGGTGGAAAGAGGGTTCTTTCAGGTGGGAATTGAAATGCATCGAAGAGGAACGAAAAGTCGATCTGGAGGCTCTTGGAAATGGCCGACGAGACGGCAATTGTTCGCCGAGAGAGAGAAAGAGAGAGAGAAAAAGAGAGAGAAAAAGAAAGAGATAGACGAGATTCCTTTTGTCGTGTGGAATTCACTTCGCTCGGGTATACGTAAGCGAGCCACAAACGACGTGGAACGACGTCTTCGTCGTCCTCATCGTCTTCGTCGTGAATTCCTGAAGGACTTCAGGTTCAAGTAGTCTTCTTCGGTCTCGTAGTCCCGCAGCGCGAGAGATCGATTCCATTCGAGACCTGGTTCTACTCTTCTTCTTCTTCTTCTTCTTCTTCTTCTTCTTCTTCTTCTTCTTCTTCTTCTTCTTCTTCTTCTTCTTCTTCTTCTTCTTCTTCTCCTCCTTCTCCTGCTCCTTCTCCTCCTTCTTCTTCTTCATAATTGGATTCACAATTGGATCCTTTTCCTTTTCCATCCTCCTTTTCGATACAATCTTTCTTTCCCTCTCTCTCTCTCTCTCTCTCTTTCTCTCTCTCTATCTCTCTCTCTCTTTCTCTCTTTGGATCCTTCCCCATTGCTTTAAATTTTACAAACAGACCACAGGCAATTGGGATCGGTTGTAATTATAACGAAGACAGACTGTTCTCGAACTTTCACAGTTTATGAGCATCGATCGGTAATCGATATCGAACCGAAGGAATATCACCGTCCCCGATCTTTTTTTTCCGCTCGAATGAAAACGGGCAACATGGTCGTACACCATAGAATATGGAAATTAAAATCCCCTTCGACCTAATCGTTAAAGATTCGATCTTTGCCTATGGCAACGTTGTACGATTCATCAACTTTTTTCTTTTTCATGTTACGACATAATGCGACTATGATTATTGCGCGTTCTAACAGAGAATCATAATTTGCATATAGATATATGCGGTAAATAAAATAACTATGTATTTGATATCGTTTGTATGTTTACGTGAGTGTTTTATGTGTTTATTACGCTTTACTCGTGGCAAGTAAATGACGGTAAAATATATGGACGACGTGATTACATAAAAATCACTTTCACGAAACGACGTTTTAGAATCGTTGAATTGACATTAACCTGCTATCGATTTGCGGTCGTGAATTTAACGGATAGGGATTATACGTATACGTACATATGTATATACCATCGCGTTGACGTTCTGTGTAGGTGGATAAACAGAATACTATTAAAATTGCATGCACGCGTTCTACAGCCTTACGTCACTTTATTCGATCACGCGAGATCGTGATTACAATTAACGGATTCGCATGCGATAAGGAAAAGGCTTCAATGTGTTCACGGTTTACGTGCCATTCACTTTGAATCACAGCATTCTTCCTAACGTGTTACCAACGATCTAACGTGTTTCAAACGTTTATTTCAATTAATTGTTCTTTATTTTCGATTAAATCGATAATCTAACAATTGGATTGATATATTGAAAAATTTTTTTTATCGAGATTAGAATTCTTTTGAAAACTTTCAATTCTAATTACAGTTTCGTCTCTCAAAATTCAACATCAAAGATATTATATTTTGTATTCTATTTCAAGAATATTTCTTTTTGAAAAATTAGCATTATAATTAGTATTATATATATATATATATATATATATATATATATATATATATATATATTTATTGATCATGATTTATTTTATAAAACACTTATCATTAATTAATCATAAAAAATGCGTACGCACACATATGTTAGTTACAATTATTTCTATTATAAAGAAAAAGAAATAAAAAGAAATATAAGAAAGAAAGAAATATAAACTCCCTAGGAATTTCTATTTCGGAGCACGAACACGATAAGATCCTTTTAAACGTTGGGCTTTGTTGTTCCGACTCGAAAAAAAATTTAGTGGTATGTCGCCGGAAGGAGTGAATCACGTATTCAGCACTGGTACCCTAAATCCAGCACTATTTATGGTTGGGACGTTGACAACGGGTTTAGTATAACTCCCCCTTTTCGACGACACGAGGACTTTCCTTATCTCGAAATCTTGGAAAGTTAAAACTCGAGCATACAGTTCGAGATCGAAAGAGAAAGAAACGGGTGACCCTACTGTATCTATGAATGAACCGGACTTTGTCGCGACATCATCGATGCCAAAGATCCATTCTTCATCCATTACTTTGCATTTACAAGTAGAGAAAGGAGATCGAACTCAATATTTTAAGCCACTATATATAATATAACTTTTAACTTTATATCTAACATTTATATTTCTCTATTCTTCTTATTTTTTCAATTTTATTCCACTTTATCAACCTATATAAATTTAATTGTTACTTGATATTCAAAATTGTTAATCTTAAATATTAAAAATTATAATTACAAAACTAAAAATCCTTAGATGGTTAAAAGTTTTTGAATGCCTTTAAAAGTCAATTATCCTTTTTCATGACATTTTAAGCTAATTTCTTGTTCCAATCGTAAAACTACAAGCTTAGCTTGTAAAATTACAAGCCCATCTACGAGCCTGAAGAGTCTCAAAAAAGAATAATTTATTTTTAAAATCGTCTAGAAACTTTTGGCCCATCTAAGAAACTTTGAACCAATCAGTAGTAAATATATATTAGCATAATCATACTGATACAAGTTATATTACGATTTTCGTGTTATTTAACTTCCTTCCAGATAGAATCAAAAATTCGTTCACAAATAATTAATGTAAAAAAAAAAAAAAAGAAAAATGTGAATTATGTTACGTATACTTATTTTGATAAAGATATCAATTCATAATGCATAATTAGACAATTAAAGACAACGAAGCAACCTTATCATTTCTTATCCACTATTGATATATTTTTTCGAAATAAAACAAATATCGTCGATCAGAATTTCGAATCTTTATCAAAAGAGAAACAGAAAGAAAGGAAGAAAGAAAGAAAAAGAAAAAAAAAGAAAAAAAGAAGAATAAAAAAAATTAATAAATAAAAAAAGAAATGAGATCATGCGATACCAACATAACGAGCAAGCATCCCGATGACGCAATTCCGCTCGGTCGTCGAACCGAAGGCCTCGAAGGCGCTCAAGTCGAGCCGGGCACTTTCATTCATTCGGGAAAAAAGTATTGGCATGCACGTGCACGGCCGTTGCACGTATTTCGAATTGCAATAGGTTTTCTCGAAAAAATATCTAAGCTTCGCCAAGTAGGGTACTCTCGAGTACTCGCAACTCGACCGTTCAAATAACACGCATTCCCTATATCTATGGCTCGGCAACCGGTACTGAACGACCAATGACGACGAGCTATTCCTCGTCAAAACGATTCTCCTCTCTTGCATTCCAATCGTCGAAACTCTTCTATATTCTTTGACGTTGCAGAAAATAACTATAAAGTAGAACTAACAAAGTCGGTCTTTTTATTACCTCTTTTACGATCTCATCAAATGTTTTTTATGCAAAATAATAAAGTAATCTAATGAGATAATTTTCTACTCTAAGATATATTAATTTAATAAAATAATAAACTAATATTCCAATTACAGTTATTGTTACTTTATAAAAAAATAAACTTTTCTATAAAAAGTAATCTAATAATTGAGCTGATTTTTTAATAACAAATATTTGTTATTTAATTATCTATAAAGTAAATTAAAGTAATAAATTAATTTTCTGAAAACAGATATCGTAATATAATTTTATAACATTTGATCATATACATTGTAATAAAAATTTGATAATCTTTCTAGTCATATTATTCAATCTCGATCTTCTGTATTTCTATCTTTTGATCATCCGCGAAAGTCCCATAGTCTTCGAAAAAAAAAGAAAAAAAAAAAAGAAGGAAAAGAAAATTAGGATAGTTTCTTTTTTTTATACTGTTGCAGAGATCATGGAATCTACGTGGCACTTAATGACAACAGTCATTTTCTTTTTGGTTCAATCGAATATATTACACGCCCATCGGGAACATAAGGTTTGTAAAATTATGAAATGAACTCTTTTTCTAACATAATTGGAATATTTCCTTCGAGCATTTAATCATCCGTTTCAGGTCCACAACATAGTACTCTATCCAGACAAGCACAGTTGGTGCAAAACGACGCCTATCAAGCAGGTAGTCGCGTGGCCTCAATGCTCATCCCAAGAGCTCGACAACAACGTGTGCGTTGGAGCTTGTTTCTCTTACATGGTACCCCACAGCGAGCCGTCCGCTCCTGGTGATTTGATAAGACCCTATTGCGACTCGTGTCAGCCTCTCGACAGTGTTTGGCATACAGTAGGTATCTACTATCGGTCAATACGATTAGGATATCGAAATAGATATTAAATAATAGATGATAATATTTTTAAAAGATTTAACAGTTAATCCAATGAAATATTTTTCGTACCAGGTTACTTTGGATTGTAAGGATGAGGGAAATAATCCTATGACTATGCAGAAAAAGGTTCAAATAATAACGAACTGTTCCTGCAGTTCGTGCATGGAGACATCTAGGATCAAACCTGATTACAATACTTTACTTCAATCATTGGCGGTCGAAAATTTGGATAAGAACGTTAACGTTGTTCACGAGACACCAGATCTTTTATTGAATCCTAATTTGAATTCATCGAAGAATACAACAAGAGACGGTGTGGAAGCTAACGAAAGATTTCTCCAATTGTTCAAGCAAGGATTGAAGGATTCAGAGAAATTAGACGAGACAGGTGCGAAGGAACTTTTTTCGAAATTCGGAGAGGAAATCGATATGGACAAGTTGAGGGATTTGTTGAAGAAATATAGTCAAGAGGACGAGAGGCATCAACAACATCAACAAACTAATAAACAACAACAACAACAACAGCAACAACATCACGGTGCTACAACGATGCTACATCGAGGTCCTCATCATTCGATGGTTTTGGATTCTGGTGTTAAAGAAAAAATCGACGTTGAGCCACATTATTTACATCCAGCGGTGGCTGGTCAAGAGATCAGTTATCATGACAACGTTGTCGTCGACAAGGGCAAGAAGAAAGATTTTTGAGATCTTTCGATCGAAAAACGATCGTCTCGTTTTACGAAATTGGATGCCGACCTGGGTTCTTCGAACGAGTTGGACGACGAACGAGCGGATCGTAGAACGGACTAATTGTAAGCGAAGGAACGACAGTTTCCCACGCTGATTCCACGAGAATTGATCGGTAAGGAATTTCATGCCTGATCCAATCTTAAGGCATCAACACAATACAGTAGATAGAAATCTTATTCTTTCATTTTCGTTTTTATTTGTATTTTTTTTTTTCTTTTTCATTTTTTTTTTGTTTCCTTGTTTTTTGTTTTCTCTCTCATTAATGATAAAGATATTTAAACTGCTTAAGGGACATGCAATTTTAATTATTCACAATCGAATCATTCTTCAGCTTATCTTTTTTATATGTATATAGATAATAGTACATTTTTTTTAAATTATTCTGCACTTGTCAATACTACGAATTTGTTCGTTCGTAAGAATTCGAACGAGGATATCGAGAGAAATAGAGATAAATAGAAAAAGAAGGAGAAAGGTAGAAAAAATAGAGAGAGAGAGAGAGAGAGAGAGAGAGAGAGAGAGAGAGGGAGAGAAAGCACGTGATCGGATTCGATACCGTGACTTTCGAATATTTCGTGTTTCGATTTTTCGAAAATCGATCATGTATAGATTAAAAATAAATGGAAAGCTAGAGTTTTCTTGTAAGTTAATCTCATATTCATTGTTGAAAGTGAGAGTGAGAGAGAAAGAAAGTGAGGGAGAGTGAAAGAAAGAGAGAAAAAGAAAGAGAGAGAGAGAGAGAGAAAATTTTAATATATATTTAATTATTATTGTGTTAACTATTTAACGAAATCACGCCTTTCGCATAAGTTCATATGAAGTAACAAAAACTTTTTTTAATTTGTTTATATATATATATATATATATATATATATATATATATATATAAATATATAATAAACCGGAAGGAAAAACGTGGATGCGCTTTTTATCTTTTATTTTTTTATTTTTTTCTTTTTTATTTTTTTTTCTTTTTTTTTTCATCATCGTTTCTACGTTTTTATTAATGGATTGTAACTGTCATTGTTCTCGTGGAGAATAATAAAAGAACGATCGGTAACAAAACCAGTTATTTTCTACTTCGTCGTGTACTATCATTTATTTTCTCCGGTATATTATTATTTCACGTCCTGTATTATTCCTAATATATCAAATGTAAAGTGATTATAAGCCGATGAGGAATACATTTTAACGAATAGATCTTAACAAACGTAATCGGTAATACCAGAAAGGATATCTAAAAAAACTTGATTGACGAGAAAAAGCAAGAAAAAAGAAAAAAAAAAAAAGAAAAAAAGAAAAAGAACAATAAATATCTGAACTTCTTTTTCCTCATTTTTATTCTTCGAAATTTATTAAACGAGGAAATATATAAAGGAAGCTAGATTCATTATCAAAATCTTTCAAGAGATTTCTTAAAAAAAATACACCATTATTAATTGACATCTCGTCTAATCGTCTAATATCATTATCCTTACTTATATCTATTTCTAATTAACATTATCTCTATATTAAAGTAATCTCCCATTATAATATTATAAAATAAAAAAAAAAAATATATATATATATATATAAAATGATATTATAATAGAAATTTTAGATAGATTATTATTTGACGTCTTGTTAATCTTCTAATATCGTTGTCGTTATTTATTTGTAATTAACAAAAACTTTCTATTCCAATAACTATTCATGATGTAATATTATAATCGAAAAAAAAAAATTTTATCATATATATATAACAGAAAATATATTATCAAAGAAAATTAAAAAACATAGTATACAGAATGTAAGATATATTAAGAGTGAACAGTAATATATATACATATATATATGTATATATATATATATATATATATATATATATATATATATAAATAATTGGACGAATGATATGCGACGAATTTATGCGTTTTCCATCGGTAAATCTAAAGCGATATCAGCGAAGACGATGATCCTCTGACACGACTGAGACCGCTTAATGAACTTCAAAGTTTCCACGTAAACACTAACACGCACATACACATAGTTATATACATACGTGTATTTAACGAGAAAAATATATGAGAATGGAGAACGCAATGGAATCTGCAGGTTGTGCTTAGATTCAACGAAGGAAACGAGAAAGGAAAAGTCTCTACTTGTGGATCGAGCAAAGGAATGTCGAGGATCGAGAGAAAGGCGGTATGTACATACATATATACATACGTACGTATGTATGTACACACATAAAACTTACTACTTCTATATATATATATATATATATATATATATATATATATATGTGTATAAATATCGTATACATATACGGATATATTCTCTTATCGTAAGCCACTCCGTCGTCGAGTCTGTTATTACGAAATCACGTTCGGAAGTTGATAAAAAAAGAAAAGAAAAAGAAAAAGAAAAAGAAAAAAGAAATAAAAAAAATATAAAATAAACGATTAGAAGCATGTATTCGTTAAACTAACAGTTCCAATGGCAAGTCGATCTCTGATAACGAACGTTTTCAGCCAATCGCGATCGTTTGTATGTCATCGAAAGTCGAAACGTGGTGACGCGCGAAAAGCATAGACGAGTGAAAGCGAACAGTGTCGCTCGGTTCGTCGAGTCTGTTGTTGCTACTCTCGTGAATACTATTATCAATAGTGTTACTGTTGTTCTTGTTGTTATTGTTGTTATTATTATTCGTGCTGTTGTTGTTATTGTTGTTATTGTTGTAGTATTCTTGTCATTGTTATTGTTATCATAGTTGTTATTGGTTTTATTTTAATACTTGTTGTTATTTTCGAAGATACTCCGGGAATGACGGTAACTTCGATCGCTGGATCGGATAATCGAACTCGAGAGAATAATGTAAATCAACGTAATCTATTTAACATCTATTCGCCGGGTATTCACTGATCCTTGATCAAGTTTGATTAATAAGGAAAATGGATATAGGTATATGAAGAATTTAACAATTTGTTTGAAAAACAATATTATTAAGGGCTATTGAAGTCGTGATCTTCGAAATAAATTTAAATCTGATCTTCGAAAAGGCAAACGAAGAATCGAAAGCAAGTCCTTGTGTTTTATCTGTTTAAAGAAAAAAGAAAAGCAAACAAAAAAAAAGAAAGAATCTTGTTTTCGTTACCTCTCGGATTTCTCCTTTTTTTTCTTTTTTTTCTTTTATTTTGCCAACATCGAACGAACGTATCAACAAACCAACGGAGGACGTCACAGACGGCCAGACGACATTCTCTTCCTTCTTACGACCTTCTCTTGATCATTCTCTTTAGTGCTTACCGATTCTTCATACTATGAGGTAGTCCTCGCTCTTATTCCATCAAATTAAAGTGCATCATTTTTCGGTGCATGTGCCTACGTCTTATCAAAATCAAACGACGCACCGCGTCGAGTCGCGATGTCCAACAATCCCATAGTTTTTGATTACTTTTGAAAAACGTTACACCCTTCCTTTCGTGAAAGTGATCTATATCTCAAGTTGAAGAGTCCGAAGTTTATCAACCTGCTCGAAAGAAAGAAGACAGTTTTAAACCTAACATCACAGCATGGATATCATGGATGGTACGATAATTTATTATTTATTATTACTATTATTATTATTTTGTTTATTACTTTATTTTAATATAAAGCGTGATATACATATTATTTATATGATTTTCTTTTTCTTTCATATTAGTCTAAAATAAAAAACGGGACATTAATTCTTTTATCTCTTTTTTTTTTTTTTTATTTTTAATATTCTATTTTAATATAAAGCGTGATATTTATTATTAATATAATTTTTTTTATTATTTCATCTCAATATAAAACGAGATGTTCATTATTATTATTATTATTATTATTATTATTATTATTATTATTATTATTATTATTATTATTATTATTATTATTATTATTATTATTATTATTATTATTATTATTATTATTATTATTATTATTATTATTATTATTATTATTATTATTATTATTATTATTATTATTATTATTATTATTATTATTATTATTATTATTATTATTATTATTATTAATATAATTTTCTTTTATTGCAAAAAAGAAATTGTTATTCCTATAACAAAGAAATGTATTGATAATATTAAACGATTAAAATTAGGTATAAAAGTAATATATTAAATATTTCTAAATAAGAATTGGATGTAATCTAACTTGAAATTAATTTCCTTTCATATACCTTATAACTGTGCTTAATTGATTTATTTTTTACACAATTGATATGATCGATTTGGAGATTATCTGTAGATATGTAATAATTCGTAAAAAAAATAATCCTCTTATGATTTTAGTATCATGCGATTAATAATCTGTTTCCGTTAAATAGATCTACGCAAAATGTTAAAAAAAAAATGATAAAACGTGACGTAAGTAATTTCAGATTCTCATTTTTTGAGTCTTTCTCGAACGTTTTTTACAAAGCGTCTTATTGGTCAATAGAATTTCATACGATCCAAAGAAAAAAAAAGAAGACCTCCTTTTTTTGCTAATTGTTTTATGCCAATTTATGCAGATTATACCATGCATATTATATCGTTTTATATAAAATATTTATTAGAAAAAAAGAAGAGACATTAGAATAATACAAATGATTCAAAAATGTCACTGAAAAGGAAACAGTTGTTTCACAGTTTCTCCTTTTACTCGATTTGACATAAACTTCATTGCAGACAAACAATTAAAAGAAATAAAAAGATCCGACAAATTTAAACAAGTAATTCCTCACCATTCATTTAAGACTCGGTTCGTCGATCGAGTTAATCATTTAGATTGATATTTCTACAGGGAATAGTCATATAAATATACGTATGAACGAACGTACGTCGAATAAATTTGGCCTCGACCTCGTTGATCATTCAGGGGGAAAAAAAAAAAAGAAAAGAAACGACGCTGTAATGCTCAAAACGATCATCAAAGATCTTCGAACTGGCCGCCATTAATAATAATCGCGCTTCAAAATGATTAATTAATTAAAAATGGCGAACGTTCTTTTTTTTACTCTTAAAAAATATTGAAATTTATTATAACTATTATAATTATTATTATTATTATTATTATTATTATTATTATTATTATTATTATTATTATTATTATTATTATTATTATTATTATTATTATTATTATTATTAACATATAAATATTCTCACGATAATGTACATATCCACATACACCTAATAATAATATTAAAGAATTTCTAAATGATGAATAATTATAATAAATTACTGGATAATTATTTAATGAGATATAAAAGGATAATGAAATACAATAAGATCTCAAACCTGAATTATCCTCTTAACGTTATCACAGATAATTTATTAAGAAAGAATAAAAAAAGATTAACGGTTTTACATAATCTCAAATGTACTTATTAACATACATATATACATACATACGAACATGTGTATTATTACTCGTGTGCGAATGACGAGGGTTTATTTCTTCTTGTATTTATTAATATTTACATGCAGATTTTATAAGCGTAACATTATTAGCAAAGAAGAAATGAGAAATTTAATCGATCCAGTATCAAAGATAACCTTAAAAATTATTGTAGCAGCATTATCAAATGTATTCTGATTTCTTGTCAACGTTTATAATAATCATATATATGATTTTGTGATTATAAAAGTGATATAAGTATTATAAATAATGATAGTTTAATGTTCGAGTTTAAATTATTTGAAAATTATATTTCTATAATAAAAAAAATAAACAAATATATATATATATATATATATATATATATCTACATCATTTATTCTTGAAAAATAATTATTTTATGTAATTTTTACATATTGCGTAAATAAATTTTATGTAATATGTAAATTTTAATATCTCAAATGATTAAGTCTATTTCCATAATCACTGATTTATTTTTATGTATATGTTAGACTTTTTTTACCAGTAAACCAGCTAATGATACTTTGACACATTGATGACTGATTATTATATATAAAAAGTAAAATAAAATTTCACCAACTATGTTCGACAATTATTAATCGTAAAAAAAGAAAAAAAAAAAAGTAAATGAAAAAAAATATTTTCTTCATTTCGTTGATATCGAATTATATATCTAGTTTGAAAAAAATATTATATTAATTATTTGATAATGTCGCAATAGTACTAAAACCACGTAGCCATTTGATAGCGTATACAACAATTTGATTGGCAATACGTGAATTAAAAATACAAATATGTACTCGTACGTTCTTCAGGCTTATTAGGGCAAATAGTTCATATCGTGGCAAATGTCTCGATTGGGTAGAAATGCGCGTTTATTCTAACAATAAGTATTGAAAAACACAATAATCATATAAGCGTTTTGTCTAAGGAATCACAAATGTCTTAATAACACAATGTTAATCTGTCACGAGTATTACTAATGTTTTCACATAGATGCAACTTACGTAATTATTGAAATATATCTACAATCGTTATTATGCTATTGTTTATTGCATTGAATATTATTTACTTAGTCTTAATTTCATCAATTTTCTTAAATTTTTGAATATTTTAATAATGATTTTATTAATAATTAAATAAGTTCGATTTTTGCAAGTATAAATATATATGAATATAACCGAACTTATTTATATTACGACTCGAAAATTACCAATTATGAGCGTTATTAATGAAATGCGTTAGTTTTTATATATAATAATCAGCCACCACAGAAATGATACTTAACCGATGTTAAGTATTCATTTGCGCCAGCTATCTAATCAGAAAAATCTCAAACATATGTATATAAAAATAGAAAAATGAGTTATTTGAACCTTGAAAGTTGCTTCGAATCGCAAATATTTTGTTATATTTAAGTTGAATAGATCTTATAATAGTATCTTACGAGAATAATTTCAGAAAATCTCATGATTCATTTTGAGACTTATAATCACGTATGTAAATATCGAAAAATCAAGCTTAGTTACGATGACGTGATTTTCTAAACACGATCGAAATTTTGGCACGACATTAGACAGACTCTGTGAGACATTCGAAACGAATATGAACTTTAACCTATTAAAAAAGTAGGCATAAAAAAGGATTATGTCAGATAAGAAAATATTTCTTCATGTTCGAATAATCCAAAAATTCATTACTCTCTTACTTGTAATCCATATGAAACGTTTACCTTTATTTAGCGCTTAGATAAAAAAGGGGAAAATATACGAATTAGATAGAAAAAAATATTTCTTCAAGTTCGAGTAATCTAAAAATTTATCGTTTTCTTATTTCTAATCCGTCTAAAATGTTCTATTTAGAATTTAGATAGATACATATATATCAATGATAAAAAAAAACATGATTGAGATATGTTGCTAATCTTATTATACATTTTTATCTTTAAGATAGCTGCATCTAATTGCATACATTATAATTATCTTTCACAGTGATATCAACTATTTCAAATCAACTATTCATCATTTTTTACAAAATCATACGAACTCGACCCATTAGAATATATATTATATGTATGTACGTATGTTTCATGTATAGCGAGTGTTCGATATTTAAAGTTTTACACGCAATTATATATCTTTCGAACTATTCGTTACTCAAAAAAAAAAAAAAAAAACTGTTTCAAGCAGAAATTATTTTGTTTCGATTTTGCTACATCTTCTGATGAAATACAAATTTTATTTAGTTGGACATACATTTCAGATATCATGATAATCCATTATTTTCTTAAATGGAATTATTAGTTTTTTTAGGTACAGGTATAACCCATTTCATTCCGATGACAATTCATCGACGTAAAATACATTGATCATTCGCCGTATCATTGCCATATTGTACTTTAAAACTTACTCACATTGAACGTCCTCAAGATTAGGCTTATCATTGAATTCGGTGGTAAACACGAATTACTGTAATTACGCTAATGATTTCATTTATCGCTACCTTCGTTTAAAACACAGAATATCTGTAGATTGCTCGAAGGAACTTTTTGCTTCCGAAAGAGTAATCAATATTATTGGAATTATTAATATTAACCGTGCTCATTTTCCATAGTGACTTAAAATATAAAGGATCAAATTTATCAAAGGGGAAAAGTCATTACAAATCATTAATATGAAAAAAATCGTATTAGGAATACCTTCCAATAAATTAGTTTTACAACTTTCAAGTGGAGTATCATTTATGGATAGAGTAAAGTCGTACTTCCGAATAAAAGAGACGAGGAAGAATTTCTGAACATTCAATGGAGATAAGCTTTTGAATGGTAATCAATGACCTTGAATGATCAACAGATTATAGGCCGATAAATTAGTCATATAAGTGACTGTACGTCTACCTAAATGAATAGTTCCATTTAAGGGAAAAACGGGTCACCTTGAAATCTCTAAGACACGGCCACCTAAAAGATTTACGATCATCGCTAAGTATTTATCGCAAAACAAAGTTCTTCTTGGAACACTTTTTTTAATAACGAATAGTTCGGCTAATAATTATTTGTAAAACTTCGAACAGAACACCCGATATGCATATTATACATATATATATATATATATATATATATATATATATATATATATATATCGTCACATAATTCGGATGTTAATAAAGTCAACGAACATAATACATAAATCATATTCTAGTTCTGATGCATAAGACTTTATTATCTGATGAGTCAATAAATAACAGCATCACAATTTACGGCGTTAGTCTTATCTATGTAGTTGTAATCTCGAAAATAAAATCGTTGAAACTAGTGACGATAAGAATTCGGATATAAGTAATTCTTAACTACTATAACAAGTTGCACTTCAATTGTTTTACAATTACCAGGATGAATTGATTTTACCCAATTAACGATTGTTACGTAATTAAAAAAATTACTAGAAATAAACGAGAGAAACATCGTGATATAATTGTCAATTTTACGATATCTTTTCTTTTGATATATCTCCATGATAATACCTATATAATTGATAATATGATTGATAATAAAAGACACTTTAGGCCATGTATATATATATATGGCCTAAAGTGTCTTATGTATGGCCTAAATAATATATATATATATATATTTCGAATGCAAATAGGCTAAAAGAAATTATTATTTAGTCTCTCTCTCTCTCTCTCTCTCTCTCTCTCTTTCTCTCTCTCTCTCTCTCTCTCTCTCTCTCTTTCTCTGTCTGTCTCTCACTCTCTCTTTATCTTTCTCTTACATTCTCTCTTTTATCGATCATAAAGATCTCTTGATTGATTATAAAGATTTTAAAATGATGGGGAAGAAGTTGAAAGGCAATATTTCGTCTCGTACAACTCGATGAAAACGACATCTTTCGCGTAAATATCGCGCTAAAATAAATGACCAATCGAGTGGCACGTTTTTGGTTCTAACGATAGCAATCGACCACGGGTCGCAGCACATTCTCGGACACACGTGTCTTTCTCGTGAGAATGAATTGCGAAAATTAGTCTAAACGTGCCTGTAAAGATGTAAACAGAAGAGAAATTGACCAATCAGAGAATACGAAGAGGTGTCAATATATCAGAGCATACTCGATGCGTTTATTTCATCAGTTGTTTAAGTTAGCAAAAAGAGGATATAAATAAAGATCGTTCAATATTCTGTAGAAATGTATGAAGTTAGTAAGAAAGAGAGAGAGAATGCATGGAAAATTGTATTGAGAAAGAAAGAGAAAATATATATAAAGTGCCAGAGAGAAAGAGGGAGAGAGAGAGAGAGAGAGAAAGCGCATATACAAAACATACAGAAAGAGATAGAAAGAGAGAGAGAGAGAGAGTGGAAAGAATGAAAAAGAAAAGATAAAGATGCAAAGAGAATCATTTACAATATAACCATTAAACAGTTATATACATATACGAGCGCGACACACATATATTTAAGTTTTGACCACCATCGGAGAGAGATACCGAATTACTATGAAAACAAGTGTACACATTAGGGTCGTGTAATTAGCAGGGGCGTATACGTAGCAAGAGGTAGAATTTGGTGAGAGAACAAATGAGTCACGGTCATCATCGTTCGTCGCCGTTCGTCACCGTTCGCGTGTCGTCGTCATCGTCGTAGGTCGAGAGAGTACCCGTTAGCGACGGTAGAGGGGGCAAAGTGGATAGTTCCAGGTCCGGCGCAAGAAAATTCCCAATTCAAACACATTGCAACGAGGAAAAGAAATAAAAAAAAAAAAGAAAATGAAAAAGAACAAGAAAGAAAGAAAATAAAAAGAAAAATATTCGATCAAATTATTCGCGAAATTCCATGTTCTATTTGACGAATAAATTAATTGGATATATTCAAATTCTCACTTATTATTCCGTGTATCATATGAACGATATCTTTTCCTTGTTCTTCTCGAGGAAAGAATACAAAAGTAATGATCAATTTCAATTCGATGAGGCAATCATTGTACATACAATATATATATATATATATCTTTTTTAATTGCGTAATAAATGAATTCTCTTTTCTCACTGCGATACCTTATAAATGTTTAAACAATGTAAATTTCCGGAAAATAAGGAAAACGAGATTTCTCTTGGAGAAGAACCAACGATCGTTCTCTCAATAATAAAAACGTTGAGATACTAGAGGAAAAAGATTTCTTGGTTTTTTCCTAACAAAGAAAATTCCGATTTTTCTCGATCTCTCTTTCTCTCTCTCTCTCTCTCTCTCTCTTTCTCTCTCTTTATACGATGATCGAAAAAGAAAGGGAAAACGAAACGAATTATATACGTCTCTTTTAACAAATTAGAAGAAACGTCGTTGCGACGCTGACGTAAGAAATACTAAAATTTCTTCATAAGTGTAATTCTATCTCTTCGTTCTTATCGTGTAAGCAAAAAAAGAAAAAACAGAGAAGAAAATGAAAGACAGAGAGAGAGAGAGAGAGAGAAGCATCGGGTTCGTTAAGAACACGTGACAGCCCTAGAAGAGATAGGCGCGTGCTCGATGCATTCCTGAAACTGACAGTAAGAGTGAAAGAGACAGACAGAGTGTGTGTGTGAGAGAGAGAGAGAAAGAGAGAGAGAGAGTGAGAGAAAGACAGTGGAAAAAGCTTACATGCCAAATAATTCCCTTAATTCGTTCGCGTTCCAAGTATCATGAAATTGGTTGGACGTCATGAAGGATTAGTCATCGTCTATTTAATCGACGTAAATGAAACATTGACTTGTCGAAATCATTGAAAATTTTGATGACGAAACGTATTCTCGACTTTATTTGGTTAATTTAATTCGGGCGTTCGATCGAGCAACAACAGAGAGAGATAGATAGAGAGACTAAATGAGTGAGTGAATAAGTAGGAGTCGATGTGTGAGAGAGGGAGTGAGTGAGAAGGAGTGTTAGTAGGGACGAGAGAGAGAGAAAGAATATTCGTGGGAAAGCGCCCAATCGTGGTGGAGGGAGCACGGCGCTTCGAAAGGCAACGAGAAACCGCCATCTTAAAAGGAGCACGTTGCTCGTAACGAATCGACCGGAGTGCTAACGAGCGAGCCAGCACAAATCGTGTCTGTCCGAGGTTGCCTCAGTCTAGCGTCGCGAATTGACGGTGTTTGACGGTTTCAGGAAGAGTATAAAAAGTTGGATAGTGTGCGATTATTTAGTCGGTGTTTATATATTTAACAAAGTAGTTACGTATTTAATTTAATCGACTATTTCTTTCTTCGAGTGTGATTTGTGTTGTGTGTGTGTGTGTGTGCGCGTGCGTGGTGCGTGCGTGTATGTGTATGTGTGCGTATATATATATATGGGCGAGTGTGTACGCGCGCGCTCGTGAATATATCGGATATAATATAAGATAATCGTCATTGGATCAACGACAGTTAATAAAGTTTATATTATATCGTTCGATCGTAAGAATATCGAAAAGATTTAGCCCGATGCGGTCGTCTCTTAAAAGAGAATTAAAACGAGAGACATTAAAGTGAGCTCCCAGAAGTGGGAGACTTTTTCTTTTCCGTTTCTTAATTTGCGCGATCTTGAGAATAAAAAGAGATACGACGAAGTTGTTAGAAACGTAATAAAGACAAAGACGAAAACGAAGACGAAAACGAAAACGAAAACGACGACGACGACAACAACGACAACGACGACGGCGAAAACGACAACGACGACGACGACGACGACGACGACGACGAGGAGGAGGAAAAGAAAAACGCGAAAGTCTGCCAATTTCAACGAAAGTATATACGAGGAAGGTTACAATCGAGTTTCGAGTTTTGATTTCACTATGAGCAAAATGCTAGGAACAAACTTTTGCACGGTGTTCTCTGTACTTAGAAGTCCCGAAGAGGGTGAATTATTAAAGCGGATCGTTTGAAAGAATATTAAGAGATATATTTTAAAAAAGGTAAAGGGGGTGAGAGACGAACAAAAAAAATATATATATATATATACACGTAAATATACACTTTATATATTTATATAGTGTGTACTCTTAATACATATATATATATATATATATATACATACATATACATATATGCATATAGTGGGGTTGTGTCGTTCACACCATTCGACATTTGCCCGAGGGAAGAAATAATAATAATAAATATTATTATTATAATAATAACCGCAAATAAAAAAAAGAAAAAAGACGAATCACGTCAAACGAAGTTTGTTTGCTGCGAACTGTCCAAGTGCATTGCGTTCGACATAAAACGAAAGAAACAAAATTCGTTTGGTCGTTGACGTAATCCTTTCTATATATAGACTCCCTTGTGTGAATTCATAGACTTTTGTGAACGTAAATTTTCGAGGCCAAACGTCGTCCGTTCGCGAACGTGTGTGATATTATATCTGTGTAATATTATCAATCGATCGATAATTAATCTTTTATAATTTCCAAGAAAATAGGAAGAAATAAACAGAATACATTTTCAATAATCGCGTAGTGTGTGTGTGTGGTGATATAACAAAGAAAAAGAAGAAAAAAAAAGAAGTAAATAAAAAAGAAGAAGTCAAGTGGTAAAAAAAGAAAAGACAAGAGAGATAGAGAAAAAGAGTAATAGTGAGAAGAGAGAGTTAGAGAAAGAACAAAACATATACCCGACCGATATAAACGAAAAATTCGGTCTCCCTCGATATTTAATTATTAAACGTTAATTATTATCTTAGGTCGATAAGGCAGGTATCTGCTGGGAAAAAATCTGCCGATCGAGACATCCCCGACGGCATCAAAGATATCCTTATAACCCGTAATGTATTTGAGATCGCACAAGGGCGCAGTAAAAGGGTGGTACGAGCAAAAAAGAGAGGAGGCGGTAGGAGGTGGGGGCGGTTTGGCGAGGAGTCGAAAGAATAACAACATCAAGAAGAGTAAGAGTAAGACCGAGAGAAAGAGCAACAGCAACGACGCCATCGTCGTCATCGTCGTCGTCGTCGCCATCGTCGTTGGTGGATCGATCAAAGACAGGAGGAGACGACTTGATACTTCGGATCAAAACGATCTTTTTCACGGTAACTCATTCCGTTTCACGGATCTCGAGTTAGCTAGGATTCTCCTGTTAAGGTCAAGGTCACTTCGTGAAAAACTTATTACAAGTAGCAACAGGGAGAAGATTTCTTCGAGGCTGGTGTGCCTTGAGCGCGGTATGAGCGAGGGTGAACGCTCGGTAACGACGCCGCGAATCGGCTGGCGAAAGCTCACCGATCCCGGAGACTGACACGAATCAAGGAATCCGCCGGCAGATCCGAAGCGATAGCATCGGCTACGGCTTGCTCCTCGGCTTCCATATTCTCCTGCCGCTCTATCTGCCAAAAGTTCTGATGATAGTACGAAACCCTTAGAATTTCCTAAGATCAATGTCATACAAATGGTAGAAAACGGTCCACCTAGAAGAGCCTCGAGAACCTCCAAGAGAGATCCCAAAATGGCGGGTAATCGGTGTCGGTAGCAGACGGGGGTATTATTTAGCCCACGAATAAAAGAAGAACAAAAGAGGAAAAGAAAAACAAGGTTCACCGACCTTTGACGTACTCCTATACTCGTCACCGAGAGCCCATCATCATCGCCTCGCTATCTTCCTCTTGGAATAGATTTTTCGTCGATTATTCTCTCGAGTGTCCTTGGTTCTTCTCGTTATAGATGAACTTACTTTCAGAGAAAGAACCTAACCACTGATAAAGAGAATCGAGAGAGAGAGAGAGAGAGAGAGAGAGAGAGAGAGAGAGAGAGAGAGAGAGAGAAAGAGAGAGAGAGAGAAAAAGAGACAAAGAGAAAAAGAAAAACGAAAAAGAAAGGCGAGGAGATCGCGAATCGAATCGTACCACCAATTTTTTCTTCTCTATAATCCAGCCTCCCCTTAACCCCCACCCCCATCCCCTACCCCTTCAATGGACAATAATAATCCATAAGAAATAAATTTTAGTGATAATATGTAGTAGTGGTAGAAGTAAATCGGGAAGAAGGACAAGAATATAAATAGACGAAGAGGAGAAGTTCCTCTCGTGAAAAAGCCGCAAAGAAATCTTTGCAAAAATCACGATTGCCTACTCGTCGTCTAAATATCCTGGGAAGAGAGAGAGAGAGACAGAGAGAGAGAGAAAGAGAGAGAGGGAGAGAAAAAGAGAGATAGATAAAGAAATAATAGAAAATTAAGAAAAAGTTTTATTTTGTTGTCCTACGTGATCGATTGATCTATCAATCGATCGATCATTGTCTCATCGTTATCATCATCGTCATCATCGTCGTCGTCATCTTACGTCGTCATCATCATGCCGCCGACGCCAAGCAAGTTGAATCTTAGCTTCGCTAGAAACGCTTATAGCGTTTTTGGAACTCGTGCTACTGGTACGACGACGGAACAACAACGCGAACAAAAAACGGAACTTCTGGAGGGTAAGAATGGTAAATGATAAATATTTCCTGATGTAAGCACATTGAAATCAAGGAGAAATCGATGTCATTGATCTTTTTATTTATAAATTCACGAACCCCTCGTTAACTCTCGTAATAGCCATGAAAATGATTGTGTCCATAAAATCAGTCCTGATTTTCTTTTTTTCTTTTTTTTATATATTTTGTATGTATTTTTAATTTATTTTAAAAGAGAGAGAAAGAGAGAGAGAGAGAGAGAGAGAGAGAGAGAGAGAGAGAGAAAGAGAGAGAGAAAGAGAGAGAGAGAGAGAAACAGAGAAAGAGACAGGGAGAGGGAGAAAGGAGGTATTAAACACGTTCGCGTGTTCTCTTGCAATATTAAGAACGTGTTTTTTGGAATACGAGTAATATTTTTTTATTTGATCTCTTGTCAAGTCATTGCCGGAATTAATAAAATGATTTCCGGTAATTATATTCCATCTAATCGTATATAAAAAATACGGTGATCATTTGAAATTCTTCATTAACATCATTAGATGTATTTATTTAATTTTAGGTACGAGAGGCAATGGCCTCCTTCATCTGAAAAATGGTGTGGATTACATTAACCCGGGCGAAGAAGATCAGATGGAAATTTATGGGTAATTAAGAAAGAAGAACGAATTCCATTAACAACTTCGACAAGTTTATAAAATTTTATCTGTTTTTAGATATTATACGTGTCTAACCTTTTTATTCTAGTTATAAAAGAAATCATGTTTTCACTGTGATTACCTGGTTCTTCATCTTCGTTACCGGTGGTCTCTTGCGATTGGTTTTCCATTGGGTACCACACCTTATGTTGCTAGCTACTCATTCCAAATGTCCATTGGATGAGGCAGAAACGGTTCTTTTGGTCGAAAAGTTTCAAGGAAAGCATACTAGTTATTACGTGAAAAAATTGAGAACGTTAGCAGCTCGCGATGTTAAGTTAGTATATAATGAGATATTTTATATAATAATATCTGAATGAAAATAATAATGAAATGAATTTTATTTTATTTTTTTTTTCTTCTCCCAAAGTAACATACCGTTTGATGGAGAATCGTTGATTGATAATGAGCCATGGATGGATAATGGGAGCATGATAACTATAAAGGAAGAGAAGGAAGCAATTTCAACATTGTCTGTGCACTTGGTTGGTGGACATTTTAAACGTAAGCAAAAAAAAAATACATTTTTATATACATAAATTTCAATCATTTAATTGCATAGACAAATTATTAACGATTAATCCTATTTATAGAGGTTCAATCGATCGTCGTTTTTAATTGCAAGAAGTTAACATACGTATGGGATACGGAAAGATCTGAATTTTTAAAGTTACGTGGACTTGACATTGGTGTATTAAACTCGTCTCTACACCAAATGCAAGGTTTGAGTGCTCAAGAACAATATATGAGGTAATGAAATTATGGTACTCATTCAATTGTTCCTTAGTTTTCATTGTAAACGGTATACTTTATAATAAGAGATTGGTCATTGTTTCAGGCGAAATGTTTATGGAAACAATGAAATTATAATTCCAGTAAAAAGCATAATAACGTTATTGTGTCTCGAAGTACTCAATCCGTTTTACGTCTTCCAACTATTCAGTTTCTGCTTATGGGTAGCGGATGATTATTATTATTATGCGATGGTTATTCTGAGCATGTCCAGTGCTGGTATCATGATGGCAGTACTCCAGACTCGTCGAGTAAGCAAATTTCTTTTCTGCGTGTGATAAAATTGTTCTAATATAATCTATATTACACACACACATATATCTTTTTATCGTTGATTTTTTTTTTTTTTTTTTTTTTTTAATAGAATCAAGATAATCTACGATCTTCTGTACACGCGGTTTCGTCCGAATTGGCAACCGTTATGAGAGATCGTTCTACTGGACAAACTGCAAGTATACCGGCAGAACGTTTAGTTCCTGGAGATGTCTTAGTTATTCCACCTCACGGTTGTACTATGACTTGCGACGCTGTGCTTTTAACGGGAAATTGTATTCTAAATGAGTCCATGTTAACCGGAGAATCCGTTCCAGTCACGAAAACGCCCATACCTTCTTCCAATGAAATCGTATACGATACGAAAGAACACGCAAGGCATACCCTCTATTGTGGTACAAAGATTATTCAAACGAGATATTTCGGATCGGAAAAGGTATACGTTATTATTATGAAAACAATTGAAAATATTAATGTTAAAAAATAATAATAACGATCTTTCAAATGTATACTTTCTGTTCAACAGGTACTTGCAGTTGTCATCAGGACAGGCTTTAGCACTAGCAAAGGAGGACTGGTACGATCGATCATGTATCCACCACCTGTTGATTTCAAATTCGAACAAGATTCTTATAAATTCGTCATATTATTAGCCGGAATAGCCAGCATCGGTGTAATCTATACCGTAGTATCAAAAGTTTTACGGGGTGTTCAAATAAGTCACATAGCTTTGGAAGCTTTGGATCTAATAACTATCGTGGTGCCACCTGCTTTACCAGCGGCTATGACAGTTGGTCGACTTGTTGCTCAAAGAAGATTAGAAAAGAACAAAATATATTGTACAAGTCCAAGGACAATAAATGTTTCTGGTTCGATCGATTGCATTTGTTTCGATAAAACTGGAACTTTAACCGAGGATGGTCTCGATATGTGGGGTGTGGTACCAGCTTCAGATAAAAAATTTCAATTTCCTGTAAAGGAAATAATGAATTTACCATTAAGCGATTTACTAATAGGAATGGTCACGTGTCATGGAATCACTATAATTGATAATCAATTGGTAGGTGATCCACTTGATTTAAAAATGTTCGAATCTACTGGTTGGACTCTGGAAGAACCTGACGTTTCGGATACTTCCAAATTCTCTATGCTCTTTCCCACGATAGTTCGGCCTCCTAAGGGTTCCAAACTTTTAAAGAAAGGAACGAACGAGGTATCGATCGATATGAGTCGACAAAATTCTATGACTTCCGATATGGTCGATAGCATCTCTTTAAGCAACTTAGATCCTGCTTTAACTGGTTCAACAGCCGATTTAGGTGAACAGGGTATAGAAATCGGTATCGTTCGGCAATTTCCTTTCACGTCTAGTCTTCAAAGGATGAGCGTAATCACCAGAACATTGGGAGCTAATCACTATGATCTTTATTGCAAAGGAAGCCCTGAAATGATCCTCAGTTTGTCCAAACCAGAATCCAGTAAGTCCAATGCTTTTATCAGCGATTTTATTTCATTTTCTTTTATGATTTTTTGTTTTATTAACAAATATAATTCATTTATAGTTCCGCTCGATTTTGCGAACGTCCTTCAAGAATACACATCAGAAGGTTATCGCGTAATAGCTATGGCACATAAATCCTTATACCGTCTTCCTTATGCCAAAGTGCAACGGATGAGTCGTGAATCTGCCGAAATTGACTTAACTTTCTTGGCATTCGTGATAATGGAAAATCGTTTGAAGCCGGAAACTACACCTGTAATCACAGCTTTGAATACTGCTTGCCTCAAAACTGTCATGGTTACAGGAGATAACATGCTAACAGCATTGTCTGTGGCCAGAGATTGTGATATAGTTAAACAAGGAACACCTGTTATCGTAGTGGCAGCGATCACCCAACAGAATCAAATTAAACCACAAATCTATTTCACTAAAAGTAATAGCCAAGTATCGCCGATATCACCTGTTGGTCAAGGTGATTTCAGTGAAATGACGGATCTCAATAGTGTAGTCAGTTTGGAAACTGTGGAAAGTGGATCCTTTGGAAATAATGTTTTAGAAAACGATGTCAATTATTTATCGGATAAGTGAGTAAATCAATTGTGAATAATTTATTTCTCAAATCGTAAATTTACGATTAACATATTATATTCGTATTTCAGTATGCAACGAACGCGAAACAATTACGTTTTTGCTCTGACTGGCAAAACGTGGGCATTGGTGAAACAATATTATCCCGAACTTATTCCCAAATTGGCTACAAGAGGTGCCGTTTTTGCTAGAATGTCACCGGATCAGAAGCAACACCTCGTTCAAGAATTACAGGCTCTTGGATATTACGTCGGTGTGTATTGGAATTAAAAAAAAAAAAAAAATTTTTTTTGAAACAATTGAATTTAATCTTGTAGTATAATTTGATGTTTGATTTTTTTTTTCATTTTTTTTTTCTTTTTGTTTTTACAGCTATGGTGGGTGATGGTGCTAATGATTGCGGTGCGTTGAAAGCAGCTCATACAGGAATTTCTTTGTCAGACACCGAATCTTCCGTAGCTTCGCCATTCACCAGTCGTGAAACAAATATTTCATCACTTCTTACGGTAATTCGCGAAGGTCGTGCCGCACTGGTAACATCATTTGGAAACTTCAAATACATGGCTGCGTATTCGTTGACACAATTCATCTCTGTGATGCTACTTTATAGCATCGAATCAAATTTGACTGATATTGAATTTCTTTATATCGATCTCTTCATTATTTCGATATTCGCTTTCTTCTTTAGCCGAACGGAAGCGTACGACGGTCCATTAGTGAAAACAGCACCTTTGAATAGTCTTATTAGTACGACGCCGGTTCTTAGTTTATTCACGCAAATCTTAATCGTAGGAATCTTTCAATATGCAAGTTTTTGGCATCTCCAACAAATGGATTGGTACGTACCCTTCAATACAACCGTTCGATCGGTTGAAGATAAGGACAATGTTGGATGTTTAGAAAATTACACCATATTCATTATCAGTTCAATGCAATACATCATTCTAGCCGTAGCTTTCTCGAAAGGTCGGCCTTATAGAAAATCAATCTTCACGAATTACGGTCTTTTGAGTTCTTTCGTTTTATTAAGTCTCATTTCTATCTATCTCGCTCTCTACCCTTTCAAATGGCTTGCCAACTGGTTCGAGCTCGTACTTCCCGATGACATAAAGTTCCGTTTTGTTCTGGTAGCTTACGGTATTGCCAATTTCTTAATCTCTTTGTTGGTGGAATACTTTTTCGTCGATTATTTGGTATTCAGTAAATTACGTTATCGTTGGCACAATATCGACAAGTCTAGACGAAAATTCTTAGCGATCGATCGTGATCTAGCAAGAGATTTGAAATGGCCACCAATATCTCAAGAACCATTACCGGAAGCAGCACCAGACATTCTTATTCGTCAGAACGTTACCGAAATTAAAATCGAAAAACGAGTACCCGAACCTTGCCGACCAGTCGACACAAGCTTCATGAACAGTCCAATCTGTAATAATATTAAACAATTCGGATCTGCTCGAGAAGTGACCTTAAATCCTAGATCTCTCTTCAATGATCGTAGGAATACCGTGTCGATGCAAACGGTACCATGTTTTGAAGGAAAGGAATCAATGAAACAATCTAAAGTAGAATTGATGACTAAGAGAAGACACAATTCTGAATCAGAAAATGGTATTAATCAATATGACAAATCTTTTAGAATTCATAACACGAATCCGATTGCAACATTACCACGAAATCCTACGACGACATTGCAGCCGCAAAGATTAAGAGACTTCAAGGAAATTCTTGTTCACAAGAGCGAGGATGGTTTAGCACCCAGTACACAAAGCGTCCTCGAACTCGACATATTACCGTCCTGAGAATCGGCTCTTTTGAATGATCGATTATTGATCGCTGACACGAATCAGAAAGATTTTCTGTTAGGATCAGTCGATAAACACTGTCATATATTATGGAAATATTTTAACGCCGATGAAATTGAATTACTTTTATTCGTCGTACCTAGTGAATTATCAATCCTTCGAGGATCTCAAGTTAGTTGACAAACTTTTATCTTTAAAAAAATGTTAAAAAGGGTTCCGCTATGTTTCCTTCTATCGTAGTTTTTTTTTTTTTTTTTGTATTTTTTTGTTTTGTTTGTTCTTTTTTTTTCTCTCTTTTTAAGAAGTACGAATTCTCGTTCTAAGTATTATCAATTAAAGGACGGAAGAACGGTGCTTTCTTGTTTCGTCCAATCAGCAGAATGTACTTCTATGACCTTATGTGAGAAACTTAATTAACCTTTTTTTCGTGTGTTCAAAAATTCAATGATTATAATTAGTATCTATACATATATATATGTATATATATATATATATATGTATTGTACGGTACTTTATGCAAAACTTTATTGCATGGTTTTAGTTACTTAATCCGATTTTAATAGAATACGAACTTTTAGTCTTGATAATATTATCGATTTGTAGTTTCCTTTTCTTTTTTTTATCGTCAAAGCACAGCCTAATTTGTTAATAAAAAATCGAAAGATATCGATCGATGGTAGAACGATCTCTTAGTATTCTTCAAGAATATGTAGAGTGTGTTTTTCTACACTGTGTGTGGTTATAGTAAGATTTTAAAGAATAAAAGCATTTATATAGGAACAATACGGTGTCCACGACAGCTTATAAACGACGATAAATCATTTTTTTAAAGATTTTTTTTCTTTTCTCTCTCTTTTTTTTATTTTTATTTTTGTTTTGTTTTTTTTTTGTTTTTGTTTTGCTTGAGTGAAGAAAAAAAAAAAAGAACGAAACTCACGATATCGAGTGATAAGGGTCCCTTTTGACCCGACCTCTCTCTCTCTTCGTTCTCCTCTTCCTAACTACTAGTATTGAAACTTAGCCCTCTCAAGAGAAAGTATTATATCGTTATTTATTTTAAAGAAAAATAAACATTTTTGCTCGTCCACGAAGCTCGATCAAATAAATGGCCGGGTTTTTCTTAACGAAAAGCCAATTTAAGTCTTCGTTTTGTTTCGTACGTGAAAATCGTCAGTGTTCTTTGTGATTAGGATGTTGAGTTTAGTTTTAATTTGAAGAAAAAGAAAGAAGAGGAAAGAAAAGAAACGTTAAAAAATTTTCTTGAATTCTACAAATAATTCGAGATACTTAATAGCGTTTTAATATCTTCTCTTTTCTTATTGCGAATTTCGGGATGAGTCTTCGATGTATAATCTTATTAGAAATGAATTGATTTCGCATGTAATTATTAGCTAGATTTGAATTTAGGATCGAGACCAGTTATCAATTTCTCGTGATATAAATAATATATATTATATATATATATACACACATATACACATTTATGCTTTCCCGATAGCTTTGCATTTATTTGAAGATTCAACAATTCGATCTATCCAGTCATATTTTTTATTAACTTAAAATCGATAATAATTAATTCGAAAAGTTGAACGATTTCACGAGTTTTTTTATAACTGGTATCGTTTATCCTTAATGTATTATAATAGGTGATAATGATAAAACACGAAGAACCTCGTGCATAGAAGAAAAAAAAAAAAGAAAAAAATAAATAAATAAATAAAAGAAAAAGAAAAACGACAATGATGGAATTGACCGACAAGCAAATAGTGAATCGTTCGTTGTCGCAATGCACTTAACATTAACGCGGTCAAGATAATAAATGTGTACTTATTCTAATGCAAACGAGATATAGAAATACTTAAAAACGCGTTGATTTATTTGCGACTCTATTATAGCTTGTGTTGAAAAAATAGTGGATGTCAAAATAAGGAACGATATGTTTTTAACGTACAAAAAGATTTATGCGTGTTTTATTCGTAATCTTCGTACCTCTCTGTTGCTTCCTTTCCAACTACATCCCACCCCCAATCTTGAAATTATGAGATTAATAATCAAATTATAAAATTAATCTTTGCGTAAGATATTTAATTGATTGGATATCAAAAAATAATAAAAATAAAAAGGAATATATATATATATATATATATATATATATATATATACACAAAAGAAAAAGAAGATTTATTAAGCGTTATTACAAAACAAATATCACACCCGTACAATTGATATAACGCGTAATCGAATAAACACGATTAATCTCGATTAATCTTGACTTCGAGTGCCTTCAAAAATTAACTTAAATTAATGCTGTGTTATTTATAACTCCTTCGAATATTTACAATAATTCTCGTTAAAAAAATGGCTGAGATTATAATCGTAAACATAAATCTCAACGCGTATCACGTAAAGGAAATAGATAATGGATCATTCCTATGAGTGTCTTTGACGAACAAACTTATTGTCTTCTTTTATTACTGAACGTTTGAGGTTCTTGGATTTCGAAGACAGATTTCCTTTGCGAATAAATTCTCGATCTTCATTCAAGAACTTTGTGTCATGCAAAGTTCATGATGCACACAAAAAATAACAACGATAGAAAAACAATTGAATCCATGTTGATGCTACGAATTAATAACGTAAGTTATCCAATCGACTGTTTTTGCTACACGATGATAAATCCCTGGTTGTCCTGGTTGAGCACAGGAGTAACCAGCTGATACGATTCCTATGAGGTACCATCTTCCTGTTTTCTCCAACATTAAAGGACCTCCACTGTCTCCCTGATAAAATATTCCAAAATATAAAAATTCAATTCAATTAAATAAGGAATGGGTTATCTGATTTTATATATATATATAATAAATTGTATATATATATTTATCAATTTACTCATATATATATATATATATATGAATTCACTCACTTGGCAGGAATCTTTACCACCACTACGATACCCAGCACACATCATCTCATCATAGATGACCACGTTGATACCATTCGAACGATGCCACCTTTCACAAATGCGATTGTCTATCACTGGTACATCAACTGCTTGAAGTGTCTTTGGCCGTAACCTCGAACCTAAAATGTTCAATAAGGATTTTGTTTCTAAAAGGAATAAGTTAGTTCATTCGTTGTACAGGTTGTTCCTAAAATGTACGATCAAATATATATATATATATATATATATATATATATATATATATATATATATGGTCCATGTATTAGAAACAACCTATGTAAATGAGAGATGTTATTGTCTTCCTTAAAGTAAAAGATGGACTTAATAACAACGATAATGATATCGGTATGGTCTACCAGCTTGAAGAGCACCCCATCCAGCAGCCCAACCGTATTGACCTAAAAAGTCTTCGTTTTTCTCTGGCAGGCAAATTGGCGAAATGTGTGGCATGTAATGAACCGGTCGATCTAATCTGAGCACTGCTACGTCGAATCTGAGAACAAGTAGATGATTAAAAAAAAAAAAAAAAAAAAAGAAAAGAGAAACAAGAAGCAAAAAAAATGAACGGAAAGATTACGGACTTTTTTGGGATTACTGATTTGGTATTTACCTATCAGCTTGTGGTGTGAATTTAAAATAAGGATGAACTCGAATCTCTCGGACACCAAAAGTGTAAGCAGGTAGTGATTCGCTCGCTGAATTGACCACGTAATCTCCAAGGGTAACTTGTACCTGACGTGCCGAAGCTCTGATAAACGTAATATAAAAAAAAAGAAGGGAAGAAAAGAAAAAAAAATATATATATATATATAAATGATTAGTATCAAAATGTCAATTTGATTTTATCTATTTGACGTAGGTTCTGTTCTTTTCACTCACTTGGCTACGCAATGACCAGCTGTTACAACATGGTACCGATTGACTAATGTACCACCACATCTACTGGATCCTATTCGTATATAAGCCTAAATAAAAAAGAATATTATTTATTTTTCCTTTTTCTCTTCTTTTTTTTTTAATTTTTAATTTTCAAACACAGTAATATCTGTTGGTAATAAAAGGAAAGTATTTATCGTGTTTTTTAAAGCTGACCTGCCAAGGAAAACTTCCAAAGCCAGCTTCGTCACCACCAACGATTCTTCTTTGAGCTGTTTGCTTCGAAACTGGTATACCGCAATCTGAAATTTTAATTCTATTTTTTTCCCCTACATAAAGACATAATAATCTCTCTCTCTTACACACACACACACACACACACACATTTTTTTGTACTAAATTAATCCTATGAAATATAAACTCTTTTTTAGAATAAATATATTGTACATAAATATACATTCATACAAAAGTACACAGATAAATTTAATATGTTATACAATCATTTCTATTAATTATATATTTTTGAAAGATTTATTTATTTTAAAAAAAGTTATTTTCGTACTTTTACGTACTTTTTTCTTTTCTTTTTCTTTTTTTAGAATTTTTACGCGAAATTAATTCTTACGTATTTATGTATCTACGAGCAAGAGCCTAATTGCAATATTAGTATCACCGAATTAGACTTGGAGTAAATTCCGCAGAAAGTTTCCCTTTTGTTTTTAAAGATCTTCATTGGTATAATACATCCAAAAGGCATGCAAAAACTATTCGATTTCAACTTTCAATGGTTCATTGATTTAACGATCCTACGATTAGAAAATCGATATCGTGTTTTACAATGAACATGATCGACGATTGTGTAAAGAATATAATTTACTATGTTCGCGGTAAACTATTATTATTATTATTATTATTATTATTATTATTATTATTATTATTATTATTATTATTATTATTATTATGTTGTTACTATTATTATATTGTTATTACTTGACTCGTAAGATAGAACGAATCGACGGCTTCAATTGAATCTCGGTTTCTAATTCCTTTATTTTTTCGAACGATCAACGATATGAGCTCGTTCACACAAACTCAATATTTTATTCTGACAAAACAGTGAACCAGTAAAGAACGAGTGATTAGGATTAGAAACGTCGATAAAACTTCAGCTTGTCGGAACTCGTTTTCAAAGTGGCCTCTTTTCAAATGAAAGAATATCGACGAGTCGATCGAAAGTGGAAGAAGGAGAAAGTGAATAGAAGTAAAAGGTGCACGTATTCAGGTATGCACGTAAGTATAAACTTGACCAACGAAAAACATGCAAATTAACATTATTCTATAATTGTCGGAGGATAGAAGATTCAACGATAAAAAAAGTGAACGAAGAAGAAGAATCAAATGTACATACATACATACATACATGCATGCACACATAGATAGATACGTACGATATAAAGAAAGAGAGAAAGAAGAAATTAGAATAGAACGAATAGATACATGAGTATACAACGTAGAGTGAAAATCGAAAAAAAGAATCATTTATTATTCGAAGAGAATCGATCGATATGATCGATGAGTTATGATCAACAATAAAAGAAGAAATTAATGGGAAATAAGAGAAATAAAAATAGAAAAAGTAAAAGTAAAAAAAGGGCGAAGGGGAAAGAATAATGAATGTGCTTGAGATCAAAGTGCTCGAATGATCTTAATTGAATTTTTTTTATTCCTTTTTTTACCGAAGCCTAAGAGATACGATGAAGTTGGTGGCATGCTTTTTTATGGGGAGAAGGACTTACGATCGTCATTGGTAGCGTCCGTGTACGTATCCAGCGGAAGCAGTTGAGATTGATCTCGAGGCGTCTCGAGGAAGTTAGAATCGGAGATAGCTTTAGGATCTTTTCGGTGACAACAAGCGAACATAATGCCACCGCAACTGCCGTCCAATAAGCCAGCGGACATCCAGCACATTAGAAAAAATTCACAGGTTCGTCCGTCGGAGCACAAAGTATCGTCGCCCTTCCAAAGCGGTCTTTTCTCTTGACGCGATTCTGCACAAAATATTGGAAACTTTTCTCTCTTTCTCTCTCTCTCTCTTTTTCTTTCTTTCTCTCTCTCTCTCTCTTTCTCTCTCTCCGATCATCCCTCTATCTAGTAAATACATTGAGAAAAAATAAAGCAACCAATTTGATCGTCGATCGTTCGATTACTCCAAGTCTAGACTCTGTGAATCTGCGTAAGATTTCGTGAATACGACTCTCTTTTAAAAGCTACCTAGCGTAAAGCCTGTGTGTTATTACATTCCTCATAAGAGAGTTCACAATGAACGTGTTAGGCTACGTGACAGGATAACGAAGAAATCGTTCGATAGACACAAAGCCGGAAATTGTCAAACAACCGATGCTACTTTCGCTTCTCTCTAAACAATTAATTACCAAGCGCAAATTGTTCATTTCTTTTCCTTTTCATTTTCTTTCTTCTTTTTTTTTTTTAATCGACACTATATCTAACTAATTCGATGAACCGTGAAATGATTTTATTACAAACTATGAACCCTACCTGTTTCCAGTCTGGGATAATCTTCTAACGTTTGCTTTCGATGATCTGAAAGAAAAGATCTATGAAACGCTAAAGTAATCTCTTATCAAACGATATTTATTGATCTTACTCACGTAAACCAAGATCAATTTTTTTATTCTAAATAGAAATTACAGAAATCTTCATTATCATTCGAACGTTTTCATTGTTGATAATTCAATATTACGGAATATATTGTAAACTAGGTGTTCGAATTATTCATCATGTATGCACCATAAGATGGCGTATGGTATTGAGAAAAAATTATTAACTTTAAGAATCGAAGAAATCAAATCCTTGGAAATCTGTACTTATTAGAAAATCTAGAAAAATTTTTTTTCAATATAAATACTTAGAATCTGAAATTGAAATGACATTGAATAAAAATCATTGTTGTAATAATAATTAAAACAATGTTTGAAAATTTATATGAATTTTCTTTCAACATAAAAACTTGGTATTTCAAATTGAAAGAAAAATTTTTCTTACTTATATTTTAAATTTATTTAATTATTAAATTAATTATTTTTATAATTATAATTTATTTAATTATCGAAATTTGTATTATTTATATTTTTATTTTTATATTATTGATATAACAATAATTAAAAAGATTTTTGAAAGTTTATGAGAATTATATTCCAATATAGAAACCTAGAATTTTGAATTGATATGAAAAGAAATAGAATGAAAATAATAATATACAATTTTAATGTATTTTACGGTGAATGAATTAATGTAACGGAACATATAGAAAGAAACAGTTAATGATTAATACAAAGAAAAATGTTGTTTTACCTCTAACGTCATCCTCAAAGTCAGGCAATTGATTGGATTGAAAGAAAGTCGTAGTTCCTCCACCAGCAGGCGGTAGAAAATCGTTGTCACGGAATATCAACCTCGGAGTTCGATGACCCATCACCGGTCTAGAGTATTCAGAAACGGGACTTCTCCAAAGGGACTTATACTGCCTCCAAGGTGATGAAAATTGTGGTTGGGGTCCAAAACGTGCAGCTGGATACGTACCAACGTTTCTTGGACCAATAGCCGAGCCACTAGATTCATAAACATATCCACCTGGACCACTGGGAAAACGAACGTATCTTCGTTTACGAATTGGATTTAAAATCCGTTCGGTAGTTCGATTATTATCACTTGTATTAGTATGCAACGGAATCATAACGGTATCGATCCTTTCAAGATGGAATTTTTTTGGACGATCAGTGTCTTGGCTGGCCTGGCTCTTCGAAGAGAGTACGAGAACCAGTCCTATGAAAAACCAATGGCACTTCGTCGCCAACCCCATTGTTTGCTTTCTGAAAACAGAGAAAATTAATCCTATATAAAATTTAATTCTATAAAAGATTTGATTTTGTAACGATTCATTTTGCTCGGTTATTTGATAAAAATACTTATCGATCGTTTCTTTAAAAAATTTTCAACATGATTTGTAGAATAAAACATATTAATTAATTTTCAGAAAAAGCGTACAATCGTTTCCAATGAGTCATCATGCAGTTGGAAAGTCGATCGAAAAGTTTCGAGAATTAATAGAGAAGACGAAAGGATACTTCCTTCGTACGAAGGACTTAGAGATAGCGAAATCTGGTTTGCGTCACAATTCGAGCCGTAACGAGCGAAAGTAAAGACATTCATTCTTCTTGGTAAACGAAGAGAGAAAGAAAGACAAATAGATAGATAGAGAGAAAGAGAAAGAGAGAGAGACAGAGAGAGAGAGAGAGAGAGAGAGAGAGAGAGCTTTGGAGTTGGATCCGGTGTCAGCATCCGTCCCAATCACGAGAGAAGATTATCGTTTGTTGTTGCCAATGTTATCCTGACCCGTGCCAGCCACACTAATCACTAGCGTTGTTCATGGCTAATTTAACGACTTAACAATTATTCCCTCTCGTAATAACGTAACGGAGAAGGCGAGCGAAACGAAATTAGAAAACGGTTCGAGAAAAAATGGCGCCGTAAAGAATAAGAATAAGGAAGAAGAAGAAGAAGAAGAAAAGAAATTTTGTGTAATTTTGCGAGTAGAGGAAGCCAATGGAATTTCGTGTAAAAGTGACGATGATGAACGGGACAGGATCGAACGGCCTTGTCGAGTACGATCGACCGGCTTCTGACTCGGTTCGATGTGTTAGTAGGTCATTGGCTCTCCGTTCGCCGCGTGAATCCACCAGAAGTGAAAGTGCACTTCTTGCGTGCACGACAGTGTGAAGTTCACGTTCACGCGGTGCCACCCGCTCGACGGAAGTTACGACTGGCTGAGCACAATTCTCGGACACTCTCCTTCATCTTCTTCTTCTCCTCCTCCTCTTTCTCTTCTTTGTTATCCTTTCTTTTCTTTTTTCATCAAAGAAGACATGGTATAGAACGCGGAGAGAGAGTAGTCGATCGTTATGCAGTAGGTAACGCTTATCAGTATCGTTGTTACCTTAATCGGAGCATCTCTTACAGTTTAACACTAGCATAAATTATTTGGCGAAAGGAGATCTTTCTCTTGATCCAGTTTCTATTGCATTTCAAACGGAAGATCGAGAATTATATTGAATCGAAATAGTACACAATCGAGTAACGTAATAATACAAAGACATTGTTTGAAATTAACTACCTACTAATAATTGTTTGCTAATTCTCAAGTACCAACATAAATAGAATTCATGTAATATATATTATACATGTAGATTTATAAGTATTCGTGTAGATAAATGGAGAAGATATTCGATCGATTGTTTTAAAGAAGATAGAAAGAATATTAGTCGTAGGAAAGTGGAACGAAATATAGAGATATTAAGATTCAAGTAATCATGTTTCTTTCTTCCTTTCTTTCTTTCATTCTTCATTGTGCAACATAAGAAAATACGAATAAAAGACAAGGATATGAGATAAGATAAGACAATCTAGTCTGAAATTTTACTAACGGTACGTTAACTTTAGAACTTCTCTTGCTTATTATCAAATAGAAATTAATTATGTTGAAATAAAAATTGAACAAAAAGATCATACGAGATGAATGATAAATGATAAATATATCATTCATCTGAAATAGAAATCTATCTCTCTATCAGATAGAAAATAAATTAATTTTATGAAAGATTGAAATGGTTTTGCGTCGATAATTTTTTCTGGAATATATAAAAAGGAAATAAAAAGAAAAAAGAAAAAAAAGACGAAAAAGAGAAAATGAAAGAGAAAAAGAGAACCAAAAAAAACGAATGAAAAAAAAAGAATAAATAAATAAACAAAAAAAGCAAAAAGTCAAAGAGGGCTCGAAACTCACGGGACTTTCACCGGTCCCGTGTCTAGCTGGTTCTAACTGGCATATACAACAACACCGAACGAAAGTACCGAGTTTCTTCTCTGACTCGTATCACCACACCAGGACACACCGTGTTCGTGGCACGTAATTGCACCTCTTCGTTTTCCAGCTGTTCGTTGGCGCTTCGTGAAAGCTTCGATATAAGTGGTAACGTTTGCTCGTGCGTGCGCGCACAGACACACACACACATACACACACGCATACACAGTTATACCAGTAAACATGTAAACGTATAACTTACATGTTAACATAATATCAACCGTCTTTCCCTTTCCAGAAATAGCCACAACCCCCACACTCACATTTTCAGATCTTTTTTTTTTCTTCTTTTTTCTTTTTCCTTTTCTGTTTCTTTTAACCGATGTACTTTTCGAATATCTCTCCAAAGAGGATTCCGAATTCTCTGATCGAACCGCCATCGAGAACGTGATCTGTTACTTTCTCCAACGAGGAACGTGCCTCCTTCACTTTCGCCCAAATCGTGTCTTCGTCTGTCTCCTTGTTGTCTTGTCCCAAAATGAAACTAACGAAAATTTAAGATTCTCACCAAACTTTCTCATAGAACGTAAGAAGAATTTTTTATGTTGTGTTATCTTTTTTCTTTTTTTTTTCTTCACCTCTTTACATTTTCTATTCTCCGTGATAATAATGAGAATATTCTGATCAGGATAAGCTAATATCGTAAATAATCATCTCGTGAGAATCGTTTCAAGTAAAAGTTCTTTATCTTTCTTTCTTTTTCTTTTTTTTTATCCCTTTTTTTCATTAGGTATATTATCTCTCCTTCGTGAAAATAGTTTAGCTTTCTTAACGGTATTTAGATATTCCGAGTCTCTTAAACATTATCGAAATCGTTTCGAATTCCTTCCCTTCTCTAGAGGGCCAGTTTCTTTACTCCAAAGGAACCGGTTCGAAGAAATCACGATGTCAGAGCTTCACTTCTTTCTCGTGGCCTTGAAAGAGTACGCTTCTTCTCGGTCTAATTCGTTGATACCATCTTCGTGACGAATACTTTCCATTGTGTAACGAATTCTTTTCACACGGCATTTGATAGTTTATCTTTTACTGTCATTAAGTACTTACTCATTGGCAAGTAATTAATAATCAAAAATAAATAGGGAGAGAGAGAAAAAAGATATCGACGATTAATAAAGATCGTTGTATTAAGAAGATTGGTAATAAAAACTCTATGCTTTCGCCTTCATAAAAAGGAAAATGTCTTTTATAATCTTCCAAGGTAAAAAAAAAAAAAAAAAAAAGAAAAGAAAAAAAGAAAAGAAAAAAATGGGAGAAAAGAGGAGATAACATTAATAACTTTGTCCAGTCTCTATGACTTTCTCTCATCACGAGTAGTTGTGAATTAGATAATTGAATTTGATCGAGTTTGTGCAACTTGTATACTTATATTAATCAGTTAATACAGATAAAGAACAAGAACATTATAATCAAACATAATCATACATAAAAATGAATGTATTATAATCAAATATTAAACATAGACAAATAATGTATAATAGATAGATATAATTTATTTAAATCAAAGTTTAACAAATCTGATTCAAATAAATAAGATATAAATTTATAATATAATTACTATTACGAATATCGATAAATGCATATGATTCGATATGAATAAAATAATACATATCGCATAGCATCTATGTTATATACATATCACATAGTAACACACAAACACAAAAAATGTGTATATTATACAATTCTATTCCAGATAACTAGCCATCGAAACGAGCTATAAAAAGAGTCTATAAAAAAAAAGTCGAAAGTTCGATATGTGTATGTGTATGTATGTATAAATAAATAAATAAATATATATATATATATATATACATCGATGTATATTTCGATATGTATATTTATATATCGATTCGAAATCGGGGAAGATTCAAACTGGTTTCTATTTCCGCGCCACGTTTCTCCATTAAAACCCTTCGTATTCTGTTACGTAAAGGAGGAGTGCCGTTTAGACAATCCGTGTACATACATCGGCCATCGAAACACGCGCATCTTTAATGTGGTACCATCGTAAGCGCTTCGTTTTGGAGAATACCGGAAATACTTTCACTAGCTACGAGACTAGAAACTTAAAAAATGACGAATCGATCGTCGATCGAATTAATCTTCGTTTATTTTCGTTTCTTTACTTTCATCGATTAAAATATCAATCGAATGGAAATTTTCAATAATTTTAATAAAAAAATCTTTTAAATGGCCGATTCCACCTCTTAATTAATACACATGAATATCGTTTAAAGCTTAAAAATCTATCTAATTATTTATAATCTATAATTATAAATAATTTAGGATGTCAATGGAAATCTTACGATGATTTTTCTTAGATCCAATAAAATTGCCTATTCGAGCATTAAAATCACCGATATTCCAAGTTATTTTCGTAGATATCAAATCGTTAGGCTTTCTTTTAAAGCATTAAAACGTAGCTAGATGATCTCACTTTCACTCTAAATATCTTTTAAAAAGTTGAATCCACGAGAAATATAAAGAATAAATATAGAACTTAACGATCCTCGTGCTGTCAAATATGAATTAAATTAAAATTTTTTGAACATTTTTCAAAAATTTCTTTTTGTTCTTGTGAAAATTGTCCACAAATAAATGGACAAATATAACGATAGATAGATAGATAGAAAGGAAAAGAAACAATCAGAGACTTGAGAAAGCGAGGAGGACTCACCAAGTTGGAAGAGATCGAAGTCGATCTTCCGTGCAGCCTACGCGAACCTGACCTTTTCTGGATTTCTCTTGGTCTCTTTCGAGTAGAGAGTCACTCTCGTTAGAGTCACTATAGTATCCAATACTCTTGGAAAATCGAACGAAAGGAGATAAAATTTTCTTTGTAACAATAATCCTTCCTCTTGTTTCCTTCCCTCTTCTTGTTCTTCTTCTTCACCAACACTATCACCACTTATTCTTCTTCTAACTCGATTGGACACGATCATAAGTTAACACATATGTGACACAAGTGACACGATCTTAATTAAGATCGAGCCACATTTCCGATTAATGATCGAATCGATGAGATCACTGGACTTGATCAGAAACACTATGTATTTCGTTGAATGAAAAAAAAAAAGGAAAAAAAACGAAGAGTGAGAAAAAGAGAGGGATAGAGGAAAAAAATCAAAATCACCGAAAGCACACTTTTTCGACTCTCCCACGCACAATCACATAAAAAAAAATCACGTATTTATGATCGATAGGACGATTTTAATGAAAAAAATAATAAATAAATAAAAAATAAAGTAAAATAAAATAAAATAAAATAAAAAGAAACTAAGAAAAAATTGATATTTTGAGACCCTCGACCTTTAAAGACTTCTTCTCTTTCCTTCCTCAAACTTGATCTTCGTTCTCTTCGTCATCTTTACGATGAATCTTTCCTTCTTATTCCAATTTGAAAAGAAAACAATATTAAAAGAGTAGAAGTGTTTCTCTTAAAGGATCTGTCAAACTAATCAGCGGCAGAGAGGTCCGCGCTTGGTCGAGGACTCATCACCATCTCTATCCTCTCTCGACTGGATGACTCCAGGACTGAAGGCTACACTCTCGTCGTTGCTCGTCGTTGCTCGTCGTTGCCCACCTTTACTCACAACGTGTTGGCTCTCACTTTCTCCAGCCGTGTAGTTTCATTTCGGTAAGCGCACGATAAAACTCTCTCGCATGTCTCCCACCATGAACAACGACAGCAAGACCAGCAACAGTAACATCAGACTCTCGCTTAGTCTCCTTGGTCTCTCTGCTTTGATCTGAACCACGACAAAATTGTCTGCTGGTTTTAAAATCTATCAGGAGATACCACCTCTTTTTCTTATCCTTCTGTACTTATTCTTTTTTTCTCTCTTTAGTGATCCAGGATCTCATCTTTAAAAAAAATGACTACACTCGTTCAAGGAACGATAGCATCCGGTTTGGTCGCACCGACAGTAGAAAAAAGGGAAAGAAAAAAATGAGAAAGATAGAAAGACAACTCATTTTTGTGGAATGCATGGATGTTACGAGATCAGACTTATATCCAAAGTCTAAGATCATATGACATAACGCGGATTCTTAACACACTACATACCAATAAAGGAGATCTCTATCGATAGTGATCATTTCAATTTATTATTATAGATCCATAATCGTTAATACAGTGACTCGTACGACTTGATTGCCTTTTTACTTGTTTTCAAATTCTCGGTAGATATTGAAAGGAGAATTTTATGAAATTTCCACTATGAGGGGATTTGTGATCTCCATTGGTAAATTATGTGAGAGGATAAGGTTGGCTGAATCATTTTGAATGAAATCAAAAGAAGTAGGCTAATCATAGAAATCTTTGAACAAGTCATTTTCAATTAATCACTTGAATTTATTCATTTTATATACTCTTATGATTTATGATATATATATATATATATATATATATATATATATATATATATATATACATGTTCATTATTTGCAATGTTCGTTATTAACAAAAGACGTTACTCGAAAAAATGTCAACAAGAAATCAATGTTACAAATACGAATTTCTACATTGTTAACTCGGTTATAACAAGACTATAAGATTTACGCTTTTAACTCATAGTTTATATAAATTTCTCTAACAACAAGGTATCTTCAAGCTATTTCTCGAAACTTTGCCTCGGAAATATTATATTAGGAAGTCGTACTTGCTAATTCCCATCGGAAGTTCCTACACAAAAGTTTATTTTCCACAGAATGCCGGAATTAAACGAACGAACATTTTATTGGGAAAAATGCGTATGCGTAGGATGCATTTGACGTATCCAGATGCACATATATATATATATATATATATATATATATATATATATATATATAAATGTGATTTAAAAGTCCGACAAGATATTTGATACTTGAATAATAGACAAATAAATGTCCTAAATGATGACTCAAGTCAACAGTACCGGTTTTGTTGTAACATTTAAGAGAAACGAAATCGTCGAAACTTTCGCAAATAACTTACGAAATTATAATAGCTATTGTTTCGGAATTAACTAGTTCTTTTTTTTCCTTATTCTCTTTTTTCTTTCTTTCTTTCTTTTTTTCCTTTTTTCATTTTTTATTTTTTTACTACTTCTTTTCTTTTTTTTCTTCTTCTTCTTCTTAACATGACCAATTTGTGTCCTGGCAATTATAGAACTACATAAGGCTATTAGTTACGACGACTATTCGTAGCAGAGCAAAGATCCGAGCGTTCTCCTTGTCCGTCCATTGTCCGCTCGAAAAGGAGCATGAAAAGAATGAGAATGAGAGAAATTTCGCGAGACTCTTTCGAAAAGTTACGACTACCTACCAACGCAATATATATACCGAGTTCTTCGTCAACATCGACTCTCGACATCGTTCAATCGATTCGACATGCCATGTATTACGTACAATCAAATTTGCCACACATTTATTTTATTTATTTATTTGTTTTCTTTTTTTTTCACATTTCCGTCCTCCGCCTTGCGATTTCGTTGCAAGTATTATTCATTGAAAGATACAACAAGTGAATTAATTTCCTTACATTCGATGCGTTACATCTTTGTTAAACCATGTAAGAGTAATTCTAATTAATCCTTACAATTATCCAGGTCACTTTTTCTTTTAACTTTATGACATCGCAAATTATATCATTTCAATTATTATATAAAAGTTCCAAAAAAAGAAAAAAAAAACGAACGGTGAAAGTTCGACAAAGAGGATCAATTGAACAAAAAAAAAAGAAAAAACAAAAAATACAAAAAAGACAAAATACGAAGAAGTAACACGATTTTGGCGGATAGAAATGTCAGTGAAATCAGATAGTATCTCAATATTTGCTTATCCATGGACAAAACGCCTTTTAGTTTCAATTTCATAACTCCGAGAATGACGAACAAAAGTATATATCGATCTTCTTCTTCGACTTATCCTTGAATCACATAACACTTATTAATAATATTCTCTGGAAATATTTCTTGAGTGAGTATTCGTTTTAACACATAATTTATCTACATGTAACGTATTTTAAAATTATTGTATATGTATTGTTTATAAATTCTCAAGCTTTCTAATCACGTTAGAACATTGATTAGAAACGAAAAATAATAATAAGTATTGTATGATAGAAAACAAGAATGTCTATTAATTTATACTTTTATTATGATTAATTTATATTTTTATTATAAAGAAAATTAAAAAGATCTGTAAAAAATTAATTCTTGCTGATTGAATTAATATAATTTTCAAACGTTCATATAACGTTTACAGTATAATTATATATTTATTATTGTTTTTTATTTAAGCAATTTCTTTATATTCGATATTTCATTTAATCAATGATAAAAAGAAATTAGATTTCTATTATATTACATCCGCCCATTGATTTCATTTCTTTTTATACGCGATAAATTATACTCACCGTTTACACGATGCTTTTATACGCGCTCCTTGTTTCGCGCTCGCAATTTAATTTTACATGAACAGAAAATATATTTTTCTTTAATCTTTATTGAATTTACTTTGTTGTCGACAATGCCTAAACAGATTTTCAGTGAGTTCTTTGACTTTGAGCCAATTAAAAAGAAAAAGTTGATTGTCTAGAAATACGATAACGACAATGAATAATATTTATTTTGATTTTTATACAATCTTATGATATATTTTATGAACCTATGCGGAATAAATATTTTTATAATTTATATATATTAGATTTTCTCTGTAGCATATTTTTTTTTGTACTGGTAGTCTTGATCATTTATGCAATATTTATCCACATAAAAAAAGCTTCATAAAACGAATACTTTGCATAAATCGAGGAATGAATGTTTTATAATAATATTTCTATTAGTATATTAATATTATAATACAATAATATTTTTCTTATATTATTACGATAAATAAATTGTATTTTTATTATATATTTATATGATCGCGATGGCGAATAAAATATAAAAAATAACAAAATAATATATTCATAGATATTCAATTCATCGATACACAAATATATATCTATATCTAGATATAGATATATATAGATATATATTTGCATATCTATATCTGATATCTATATAGATATCAGATATCTATATAAATATCTATATTTGTTATCTATATAGATATTTATACAGATATCTATATGAATGTTGAAATGAATCTATTATTTTGTTATTTTTAATTAAAGAATAATGAAGAGACTTGACCCAAATGTTCCCTCAATTACGTGAATCACATACACATTTGACCTGGGTGGATCATTGCAAAACGAACTAAAACGCGTTCTCGTGTTGCGCGACGATGTTACGCCGATGGAATTGACGAAGAAAGTAAGAGCGTTTCTTGAAGAGGAAGTCCTGGATTTAGGTGACGTTTATATGGGACGGGCGAAAGCGTGTCAAGATAAAATTATATATTCAGAACGTAGACGACACGAGAGATTATTCGCGACTACGACAACCATTTTTTCCTTGTCTCGTTTTATTTTATATATATAAAGAGAGAAAGAGAGAGAGAGAGAGAGAAAGATCATTTTCTTTCAAAATTCTTTCAATTTGTTTTTATTTTCTTCAACTATCCCATTGATACTTTAAATCAATAAGAATATATCTTTTTCTTTCAGCTTTTTCAAATAAGTCAAACAATCTGCCATTGCAATCACGAAAATAGAAAATATGTGCTAATTCTATTCCAAGATGATGAAAGCGAAAGTGAATGACGGTTTTAAATATGCGTAATAAATAACCCTCTCTCTCTCTCTTTCTTTTTCTTTTTCTCTGTCTCTCTTTCTCCTTCTTTTTTCCGTATTCCCTTTTTCTCTTTCTTTCCCTCTCTCTTTATCTCTCTTATACAATAGATGATAGTATGATGATCGTAAATCAGAAATGAAAGAAAAATACATATTTATTAAATAATTTAAATATCTACTAATCTCACAAATATGCACCAATAATTGAACGTTTTCTTCGTTAGGAAGGTGGAGTGATTGCGTTTAGAGGAATGCCATGTAGCTGCAAGGTGCATACAGTAAAAAAACTGGGTCGAAACGGAGAGCGAGATCATCGACGTTCCTTTTATTTATATAGACGCCTCTCTATAGGTCGGCAGGCGTTCGAGTGCTAGAGCAAAACTTTCTCCGTGAACTCGAAAGTCCAATGTCTCTGCGATCGCATATATTTATAATGTATATATGCATGTATATACGTATGATATACATACATATGTAAAACGTTATGTAGGCATCTTGTACGATTAAAAGATCGAGTTCTGAAAATAAGAAACATAAGAAAAAAGAAAAAAAATTAAAAAAAATGGAAAGAATCGCGAATCGCTTTCGAAAAGTATATCTTTTGCATATGTATTATTTACATATGAATTATTTGCATATGTATTATTATTTTAGTTTTTCTATTGAATTTATTTCACATTATTTCACAACATTCATTATTATTTATTTTTTTTTACAGTTAATTAATTAAAATCGTCAACAAGTGAATCAATTGTTTATGTATTGTTCCTTCGTATATCAACAGTTCGTTCAATTACGAAATAAAATTCGAACTATATAATATTTAGTCTTTATTAAATGATCGAACTTGTTAAACAAATGACGTAGGAAACGCGTAATAGGGGCGATAATGCAACAAAATGCTTGAATGTGAAATCGTGAGTTAATGAGAATACATTATTCAAGTCTTCCTAATGATAGAAATAGTCTGGCAACAGGACGAATCTAATTTCTACGATAATTTAGATAATTTCTACTCTAATTTCGAAATTTTCTGATGTCAATCGCAAAAATTCATTATATGTTTGAATTTAAAGTAATTTAGGATATAATCATTGCCATCGTATATATCATATTTCTATACATAGATAATGGAATGATATTTTATTTAATTATCTATAAATATTTTTGAATGAAATTAAAATTTCTTTTCGTCTTTCTTTTCTTTTTTTCTTTTCTTTTCTTATCATTTATCGTTTATACTTTCTGTTTATTCTAGAAAAGCCTCAAATCACCTACGCTATAAAGTTTTCCGATGTCGTATTACCAATGAGTAGATATCCTATGCTATGTACTCATTGAAGAGTCAAATAATAATTGAAGCTACATTCAGACTAATAATTAACGTATGTACAATAGTAACAGCTTTGATACGAGATCCAAAATAGTGAGGTTGACTACGAGTATACATTTATTTTCAGCTATTTGTACTTGGTAATTAAAGTAAACTCATGGTGGTCCTTGTTCCAGACGGACTAAAGAAAATAGAGAGAGATAGAGATAGATAGAGAGAGAGAGAGAGAGAAAGAGAGAGAGAGGATTATTAAAATCAAGTTCAATCAAATAGTATCATTATTAAACAACGAAGATCGTATTTGTAAGACAATCATATACTAAAAATATTACTCATATTTTTCTAATTCGAAATGAGAAGGATTAGATGAAAAAAAAGAGTGTTTTAAATTAAAAAAAAAAAAAAAGAAAAAAATTAGAATAAAATAACGAAAAGCAAAAAATTTCCCTTATGAGAGAGAATCGTGAATGAAAGTTTCCGCGTTCATATGTGATGATTACCATCCGTATGTTCACGGTGACATCACGAAAAGAGTGAAATCTAATCGGTGACCTCGCGTGTTGTCTGTATGTGTACCAACGTCATCCGGTATAATAATCGTCGAACGATCGAATCGTCAAAGGACATCGACTCCGATGTAATGTCGTTAATTTCAGGTTTCAAGTTTTTATCGTAAATATTAATTAACGATCATATATAAGAAATATATATGAGATAAAAAGCCGATTATTTGTTCGACGTGCAATATTAATAGAGAGATATGATTTTATTCGTAAAAATAGATCGTTAAATCGGTGAATATGTATTAATTTAATATAAAATACTGAATAACGAACAAGTTTAAATAGGAATGAAAAAGAAAGAAATTTCTATATACGACTTCCAATATTTCTTTTTAATATTATGCATACATATTTATCTCGTTAAATTTGTTATCCATGAAATTTGATTTCGAGATTGACAAAAGTATGATCATCGATGATTCTACGTTTTTCGTTTCGAAGTATAATGGGTGGACGAAAATCGGGAGACATTTTATGTATATATGTATATATGTATATATGTATATATGTATATATGTTTATATATATATATATATATATGTTGCTCCCTGTCAAGCGATTCTACTACTATACGTTTAAAGAAGATTTTACTTTCTCGAAAGCACGTGAGTAAGTGAGAACAGGAGCCAGCAAGTTGCTCCTCTTACTTTCTCTCACGGATGCTTCAAAAGTAGGTCCCAAATAGGATTAAGAGTTCCTTGAAGGATTCGGAAAACAATCCCTAATCTTTACTAACCAATTAGGCAAAACAACTTTTCTAAAGATTTTCTCAGTATTGACAATTCTTAAAAAAAAAGAACAGAAAAGAGAAAAAAGGAAAGAAAGAAAAAAACGAGAGAAAAAACTCTTAAGATAATTTTTGGCATTACAGAAGAAATCTCATTACTAACTTTCTAATTAATATCTAATTAAGACTCTTTCGCAGCGGTCCAATTATCATCCTCTCAGGAGATCTTTGTCGTGCAATATAACGAGAACGTCGTTCTTTTCACCGAGACAAATTACATATATGTAGACGTCTATTTTCTCATTTAAAAAGACGAAAGAGAAAAGAGAATAGATCTAGGAACGTATTATAAAAGAAAAGAAAAGAAAAAAACAAAGAAAAAAAGAGAGAGAAAAAAATTAAGGAAGTTGTAATACGTTGAAAAGAAATTTCGTATATTTTCATCGAAGTTATTTCATCTTTCTCACGAGATATATCTACATATGTATACATATACACATATATATATTTATTGATATTATTATATTTTTTTATGTATGTATATATATATATATATATATAAACATATACATATACATTGAATACATTTTATAGGAATAAAGTTCTATTTATCTACAAATTAAACAGAAAAACATCAAACTCGTGATTCGTCCAAATTGGATCGAGGAAAGAAACTATGAACACTCTCTTTCTCTTTCTTTCGATATCTATCCAATGGGCTCTTGTTATTGAAAATGTGTGTCTTAGGTAGTGGGGGTTTGACAATTTGTTTGCTAATTTTTATTGAAAATGTAAAGAGAGAGAAAGAGAAAAGGAAAGGAAAGAAATCACTTTCGTTCAAGTAAAAGAGAGAAACGAATAAACGAACGATCCATCAAGATAAGATAATTCAAGCTTATTGAAAGGGAAGAACTGGTCCAGTTTCCAAGTCATCTTGTTGTTCTTCTTCTCGTAAATCCTCCCGTTGATTTTGCCTCGCTTCAGCTATTCGCCGAGCCTCATCGACGTACTCAAGAACGGCATCGAGACGTTCCAAAGGATATTCCGAATGATAGATCACTCGTTGATCTTCGAGAGATCTTTTACCATATCGACTCCCCAGGAAAAACATATTATTTCTTGGCACAATCTTTACCGGTCTTGATGGTTCTGCTGATATCTTTGACTCGCTACGTCCGTATCGTCCATTCGTATGATAGATCGCTGAACGCTCGAACCGTACTATTTATCGATGAAATTAAAAACACAATGTTGTTAATTATATATTTATGTATATGAGCCGTTAACTTTGAAACTGGGGCAAGTCCATTTTATGTTATTGCTAAAAAACATAAATGAAAACATAAATTTTATGTTAATTTGTAACAAGAATTAGCTTTAACTATTTTTTTTCACAAAATAGACTTGCCCCATTTTTAAAATCAATGGCTTATATATACATATATATATATATATATATATATATATATATATATATATATATATATATATTTGTTTGACTTTAAATTATAAAGTTTTGAAAATTTTAATCTTTGAAATTGTAAGAAGAGAAAAAAATCGTGTTACTGATTTTTTTTCAATAAAAACGTTATTTTTAATAAGTAAATAAGGTGCATTTAAAGTTCCTTCACTTCTTTGTTGTTCGATCATCTTACCAATGATTAGAGAGAGAGAGAAAGAGAGAGAGAGAGAGAGAGAGAGAGAAACAGAAAAAGAAAGAAAAACTTTTGGTAATGTCTTATATAAATTGCTCGATCGATCCTACCATTCTTGAATACGTGTTATTTGATTTACTTCGTTATGAAACGTAATATGGATTAACCGAAAATAAATCAATTAGTATCATATATTTCTTATCGTATATTTATAATGATAGCGAAGAAGAGTTCGAATAGAAAAAAAAAATATCACTCATACAGATTGATCATAAAACTTATCCAATTAATATTTTAACAACGTTTAATTTATTTTATAATGAGAACAAAAGAAATGAAGAGATGGAAAATGTGATCAACTAATGAAATAAAATCCTACGGTGATTGGAGACAATAAATTGGAGAAGATGAAGATTGAAAAGAAAGACCAAATGCTCACCTGGCACGTCCGCACGTGAAACATCACGTTTGCCGTAACGAGTTTGGAGATAGAAATGTTGGCCATCAGTGGCCTGCACGAGGCACCAAACGGCGCACCCGATCCACAGGCACGTTATCAATTGAATACTACCGAAGGTCGGCACCATAGATGGTCTTATCCCACGAGAGTGCATCTTCGCACCTGCGAGTAAAATAATAAACGATTTTTTTCATTCGATCAAATCTAATTTACTTACGCGAACATCTTCGTTTTTATACTTTTGAATCGTTCGTCGATCAATTTTGTCGAGACAGTTATTGATTGAAAAGAAAAAAAAAAAAACAAAGAAAAAGAAAATGAAAATAATATGAAATTTGTATTGATCCTATTTCTTTAATAACTGTTTTACGATTGAAACATGGTCGAGTACCGCAAAGTGTTGATCGATAGAAGATCGATTATTGAAAGCCCTGCGATCAAATGTTCAATTAAAGAAAAAAAAAAAGATAATCTGAGTTTTATAACGTTTTTCAATTTATTATTGCGTAACACCTTCACCAACGTTCCTGAACGTCCCAAAGCTTTTCGAAACGAAATTTATAATGCTTTCTCGTGATAACTGGTCCCTCGTAGATATCACTTGTTAATTGATTTCTAATCTATAACTTGATTAGATGATTGTAGACGTTGCCGGAAGACAAATTGTAAGCCAGTACAATCTCATTACCTTCGAAGAAATTTGATTTTTTCTACGAGAAAAGGTAGATAAAGGATTAAGACCAAGTCAGGACAAGTTAAGATCAAAAAGAAAAAAAAAAAAATTAGAAAAAGAAATGAATAAAAGAAAAAAAGAATTTTCCTTCGAACACACGCACTCTTACGTTGTTCGTTATTTGTCGATCACGTCGAATGATTGACATTATTTCTTCATTTCCGGGAAATTTAAAAGATAACTTTTGCCATCGTAAAAATAATCGAATATCGAGAATGGAAGGCAAAAAAAAAATAGGAGAAACGCGAGCACCGATAAGAAAAACTCTTTCACCCTTCCTTGAATACCTCCTCTCACTCTCTGTCTCTCTCTCTCTCTCACTCTCCCTCTCTCTCTCTCTCCCTCTCTCTCTTTTTCTCTCTATCTTTCTCTTTCGCGGTTAGGGGTGAACGCGAATGCAGAAAAGCGAAATGCAGGTGAAGCAACACGTAGAAGCAACTGTGGTGTCCCATGAGCCGCGAAACGCTTTATATAGTCTCGCCCAGCCACCCACGAGAGAATCCACAGATACCCTCCCTGTTCCACCAATCCGGCTCGAGCTCGACACCCTCTTCGTTAACCATCGACATATCTACTTTTTCTCTTTCTCTCTCTCTCTCTCTCTCTCTCTTTCTCTCACTCTCTTTCTTTTTATCTATCTATCTATCTATTTATCTATCTATCTATTTCTCTCATTCTCTTTCTCTCATTCTCTTTCTTTTTTTATCTCTACCTTTATCCAACATTTAAACAAAACGATTATCACCCCCATCCACTCGCTCGGAAAGCCCTCGCTTGAAATGTCGTGATTTTCTCCCTCTCTCTCTCTCTCTCTCTCTCTCTCTCTCTCTCTCTCTCTCTCTCTCTCTCTCTCTCTCTCTCTCTCTCTCTCGCTCTCTCTCTCTCTCTCTTTCTTTCTTTCTCTTTCTCATTCATCGAATTACGATCGTCGAAAATGAATATGATCATATTCACCTTTTGAGTACTTTTTTTAAATCGTCAAAAATTTATGAAAAATTTTGTTTACGAGATATCTTGTAACAAATGATACCTGACGTATTTACGTATTTCCTTATGTATAAAATAATATACGTATCGCTCTCAAACGATATCTCATCAAATTACAATGGAATGAACGTTTTTTCTTCCTTTTTTACATTATTTTTTTTATTGTTTGTTTTTGTTTTTATCAAGTGACACGCGTTCAAATACGTGAATTGGAATTTTTTCGATAGTACTAAGCTGAATATATTGTTTGGCTTTTACGATTGAAGAATATTAGAGAAAAAAAAATTAAATCAATAAAATAAAAGGATGGAAAAAAAATTGGCGAGCAACAACATCGAAAAGATTCCATCTGATGATAAATGGAACTATCGCTTATGGAGATAAGCATTATCGCTATTTCGATTGTCGTATAATCATCGTATAATCAATTGATCTATTAGAAAATCTAATGGGAATTTGAACGGATATGTGAAAAAATTATTGTCGCGGCAATCAGAACGATTCGTTGACATTAATTACATCTCGTTTAATGCTCGATTACGAACACGCAATGTGTTCTCGATCGAGAGTATAAAAAAGAGACGATTATCGCCTCGGGAAAGTCAATTTTCACTTTTATCTTCTTCGAAATTATTATATTGTATTCAAATTATTATATACCTACGAGGTAATCATATATCTACGTATTTTATTTAGTTTCATATAACAGATCAAAGAATATAAAATTAAAAATGAATAATTGATAATAATTTTGATGTTATTTTCTTCTTTTATTTATGCTCTCACATACATTTGAATATGTTTATGAGTCTGTACTCTTTACATAACATATTATTATTACCATTAATAATTACAATTAGCTACCGGTGCAACATTAATAAAAATATAAATATCTTCGATGGCTGGCTTTTACGTATAAAACATTCTGGCTTTTGATCATTTAAAAAAAAAAAGATAGTAATATTTTTCTGATAAATATTAATTATTTATTCTGTCAATTTGTTAAAGGTATAATCATAATCGATGATTATAATTAATAAACAAGAAAAAAAATAGATGATCATCTTCGAATCCGATCATTGTAATTTTAAATAACTGGATATTACAGTCGGCAAAAATAATCTACATTTCCATGGATCAATAGTAAACATTTCGCGTAAAAGATTACATTTTCTCTCGGAGACATAGGATATCTCTTGTAAATGGCTCGATTTTTAACAACATCTCGAGAAAATACACGAGCAGTAAAGACAATATACCTTTTTCTCCTCTACTTTGTCTACCTTAATTTTCTTAGTTGTAGGGTTGGGTAATGAGTGTTCACCCTTTTTTTAATCTTCCTGCAACCTCCGGGGTACGATCAGTGAGAGTAAAAGGAACGAGAAGCGAAAAAAGCAAGTAGAATATAAGCAACAAACAACTATGAATCGTAAAAGGTTCTTACGTGAATAAAAAGAAAATAAAAAATAAAGAAAATGAAAAGTTAATCCTTTGAGGTTCTTAAATACTCTACATTTTGTTTTTATTTATTTATTTTTTATTCTTATTATTATTATTATTATTATTATTATTATTATTATTCTTTTTTTTAATTTATATTCATCATTATTTCGAAAGAGCTAATAAATTTCTTTTCTTATATTCTTTTTCTTTTTCCTTTTCCTTTTTTTTTAATTCTCATTCGATAGCGTTCCCATTTTTTCTTTCTCTTCTTTTCTCTTCATGCTATTATCCATTATTGAAATAATATATACTTATGCATAAGATCGTAAGAAAAGAATAACTGTAATGCGAAAGCTTTCAACGTAGATAATCGAGATACGTAGAATACGTGCGTTAAATCTTTTAAAGCATTCAAGACAAGCATCGGCAAGCTAAGAAATTCACTTTCCATAGGGTGATTTAGTCTCATCAAGGGTACGTTATGTACCATAACGAAACTTATGATTAATGAAAGATAACGAGAAAGGCTTAGAGATTCGTCTGATAGATCAGAGGAAGAAAAAATATCTATGAATACCTTGTACTTAGGTATATAAATAATGTTTTGGTGTAAGAAAGGGTAAAAGGGTAAAAAGAGAAAATATAAATAGATCTTTTTGCTGATATTCACAAGAATCGTGCTTTTAAATAAAAAATAATAAATTGAATTCTTCATTGCAAAATTGTCTTAATCTAATTTGTTTTTTCTTTTTTTTTTTTTTTATCAGAAAAAATGATATTTACGATAAACCTACGCGAATATCCCAGAATATTCACGAAAATCCGTCTTGACGAATGAAAAAGTTTCTACACAGAGACATTTTGGTTAATTTCTGAACGTCTAAAATAATTAGACTAAGACTAGTTCGATTTGTTCGGACACTAGCCAGATCCTATCTTAGATTCTTCTTGATACTTCTTGCTTTCCGTGAGCACACCGTAAATAAGATCACCGAGATCAAAGTTCTTCAATTACGTTCGAAATACGAGCGGACATTTCCTTTCGGTTGGATCGTCTTTTTATGTTTTTTTAGTTTAATTTACAATATATTTATATTTATAAAACATTTATTCTTTTCCTTTCTTTTTTATAAAAAAGACGTGTTTGTGCATATATATATATATATATATTTTTTTTTTTTCAATATCACGAGAAAGAAAAAAGAAATAAATAATTGGACGGACTATCGATAATAAAATTAATATTGATGAAAAATTAAAATATTTAATTTAATACATTTAAATACGGAACAATTTGGTCGCACGTTTAAACGATCAGAACATATATAAAATATCGACCACTTAAAAATTCCTCGTTTTCGTTTAATACAACGAACAATCGGTAATCGTTATCTCGACTTCATTATTACCTATTGTACTTGACGCTCAACGTCAAAATTACTATCGTGCCGAAAGGGACCATAAATTTCAATAATACATGATATTGCGTTAACGATCCGATCGTAATTTTCTTTGAACGTTACCATGTAGGTATCACAAAACGTATCAAAAGCCGAGGAAAACGAATTGAAAGAAAAACAGGGGAAACACATGACTTCAACAACCCTCCCGACGTTATCTTTTCAGCAAAACTTTCTAGTCCAAAAATGTCGATCAACGAGAAAGAAAAATCCACAAAATGGGTTATCGTTACGCATGCTATACGAGCTTCGAGTAAAAGAGAAAGAAAGAAAGAAAGGGATAGAGAGAGAGAGTGAGAGAGAGCTTTTGTTTCCTTTCCCATACGTATCGGGACATAAAATCGTTAATTTAAATCTAGTACATACTACATATCACGGGACGAACAGAAGATTTTCGAATTAATCGGATCACGTATTGTCCGTATTTTTATTCGAATTTCCATTCGACCATACTTTGTATTTACGTATTATATAAAATCTACGAATATACGTACTTACGTAGTACTACGTACGTACGAATATATGTATAGCGAGAATACACGCACATATATATACATAGATAGTTGGATATTATTTATATAAAAGAAACAAATTAAACAAAGGTCAGTTTTTCAAACGAGCAATCCTTTCAAAAAGTTAAAATCAAGAAAATATACATAAAAATATTCAAAGGAAACGTTTGAGCAAGCTCCCTTTAACGATGAGATAATTATAATTAGTGAGTCAAAAGGAAAACGTTGAAAAGTAACCAAGCCCCTCGACGACAGCTAATCTAAACTGCGTTATTTCCATTTCACACGGAATGCTAATTAAATTACATCATGTGTTTATGAAGATTATAAACGTTAGACGAAATATCGTTGAAATTCTACATTCCGTTTTGTCTTTCAAAAGTTTATATTTTAGTCTGAAATTCATCTTTTGTTTTTGTTTTTTCTCTTTTATTTTTTCCTCTTCTTATATCTTAATTAAAAAAGTGATATAAGATAGAGAAAATTAATTTACGGGATCGTTGTTTGATTCTTCGAAGTACGTAAAAAAAACGCAAAAGTTACGTTTTCCAAAAGTACGTAAGAAAATTAAGATGAAAATCGGCATTTAATATTCTCATATGCATGTAGAATTTTTCACCTCCTATGGGAAATAACACTCCCTTTACTTTTTTTTTAAATATTCAACCGAAGTACGGCGACATTGCGAAACGATTAGACAACTCGCTACCATGCTCGTGTAAAGCTATTAGCAAAGCTTTTCGTAAATTCGGCCTAGAATCAACCCTCTCTCTCTCCCTCTCTCTCTCTCTCTCTCTCTCTCTCTCTCTCTTTCTTTACCCCTCTTTTTTTTTCTCAACTTAAAATAATTTTTATCGATTTTATATGGACTTTTAATCCTTCTATTTTATACCTTTTCGATTAATTCCTTTCCCAACGCTAAAGATGAATGAAATAAGAGGAAGTGCCAAATTATGCAAGAACATGAAACATGAAATTACGGTATCTAGCATATGCTATATAATACGATGATATATCGTTGTGATGCTTCTTACTGCGAAATATATTTTTTTTTTCTTTTTTCTTTTTTTTTCTTTTCTTTTATATGTACATATGTTCGTATGTACTAACATCTCCCCACTTCTAAAAACTCGTTAAGCGGCGATCGGTAACGATCGAGAAACGTCAATAGATTAATCTAATCTAAATCGTAGAGATACGATAACTGAACATGTCGATCTTATCAACGACTCTTTGTTTCAATCTAAAAAAAGAATTAAAAAAAGGTCAAGGCAACACAAAGAGTAAAATGTTTGAAGTTTTGAGAATGACAATCAATGATTGTCCTAACTGAATAATTCCTTGAACATTCATTTAATTGACGTTTTAAACATATATTTGTCTGTTCTGTTGCTAAGAATATCACATTAAATTGATGTTATCAATTAGAATTCCAAAGGAGGAAAAAAAAATGATAATTCTATGCTTTCCAGCTTGTTGAAGCGATTCTGTGATTATAACTTTCAGATTGAATATAAAGTAAAAGTAGATTGTAATCGGACGTAACGTAAAACCGAAACAATATGAATTGCATTAATTACAAAACTTATAATGAACAAGGATCGTTTAATCGATAAATCTACGCATACTTATATTATTAATTAAATAAGTATTTATAAGAAACGATGAAAAATCAATAAATAAATTTATACAGTTTGAAATATTCATCTTTTATTATTATTTTTATTGCAAGAATAAAATAATATAATGATACTTGAAAAATATCAAACCTTATAATATATTATATTAATTTACTATGCGTTTTAAGTTGTTGCCATTATATTTAATATGAAAAATATTTCGAAATTAAATTTCATGTTATATTATCTTATTCGATTTTTATTAAACGAAACCATTTGTAGATACATGAAGATATCCATTTTATCGGTAAAGACTATCCTTTGTTAAATGATACAAATTATGGATAAAAATTAACCATCAGTAAGTTGTCGTTGATGTTCTGTCGATAATTGATTCAAATCATTGAATTTTCACTGAAGATACATCAAAATTCAATATCATGTGATTAAACTTTCATTGATCTAAATCATCAAAGATTCATGCTTCCGAGTAGTGTGTACGCAATGAATACAGTTGTAGCTAGCAAATTTATGCGATTTATTCGCACAAATGTTTCAAAATATCAAAAGGTAAGTTAAAAATAATAGTCATATATGATAAACCAATAAGAACCTTTCAAACGAATTCTCATTAGATGACAAAAAATTAAAAGTGATCAAAACTTAACCTAATCAAATAAAATTTTCTGATATCATACTTTTTTTCTATTATAATCATTTACATAATATAAAAATGTATATTTTTTAATAAGTGCATTACTATGTCAAATAATCAATAATGTATTTTTTACTTTAAAGACAACATTATATAGCACAAAATCACATTCTTCGATACCTGTAAATCCACTAAAAGAAATATACAGTGCTAATCAACAAAGTGAAACTGGAGTAATATATGATAAGAAACCTTTCAAGATACGTTGTGAAGCTGGAAAAATCTATCATTGGTGTACATGTGGACAAAGTAAAGGACAACCTTTTTGTGATGGTACTCATAAAAACATATTTTTAAAAATTAAATTACGGCCTATTCGATTTACTGTCACAGAGACCAAAGATTACTGGCTATGTAATTGTAAACAGACATTGAATAGACCCTTTTGTGATGGAACTCACAAAAGACAAGATATCCAAGAATTAAGACGTTAACCAAGCATAAATCTATAAGTTTTCTCTTATGTTTAATATTATGTTACTTATCATAAATAAAATAAAGTATTTTTATTATTATTATTGTATTACATTTGTTTAACTTAGACTTCATGTAAAAGAAAAAAAAAATGAATTTTAAAGTTCAAATGTTCATCCTTTATTGTAGCTACTATTATTGACAACTAATATATATATTTGCAAGACGTTATCAAGAATTATCTGTGAATCCTAATTTCTATCTAAGATTTTATTTTAAGAAAAAGTCATTCTAATTCAAGAAAATTTAGAGAAGTATATATATATACACATACTTCTATATAACGTTAAAAAACAGTTAGCAATTTTATCGTTGGTCGATAAAACAGTATTTGCAACTTCGATACCAACGTAGTCTCTTACTACTTACTACTTTATCTATATTCCACTGTACATAGCCTATTTATTTCAATTGTACCAACTTCAATGCTGTTTCCTCTCTAGTATGTTTTTAAACTTAAGTTTGTGTTGAGTTTCAAATTTTAAATTACATATTTGTAACGAACATCCCATATATAAACACGAAGAGAGAAGAATTATTATAATGCATTGAAATAATTATAATATTATTACATTCTTTCTTAACATTCCTTCGTAACATTCGAATTATTTTATCATGTCCAGTATAAAGTCAGTGTAAGTTTCATTTAAATGATATATTTTTATCTTATCTACATCTGGCACGTGTATTCGATAATTCATTGTAAACAATGCTGTTATTATAAAAACTATATAATGAGATTACAAAATACACTGTGCAAACTCTAATAGTTTTTTAAATTGATATAATTATATAATATTATACCATAATAATTTCTCTACAATCAGTAATTATACAGTAATACTATACATGTGTAAATAATTAATAACAAACACGTACATATATAATACATGAAATGGTTAATATAAAAATAAATGTAGGATGATTTTATAAGTTTCAATATATTAAATATCTTTATTATTGATCTAGATTATGTACATAAATTGTCTTAAATCTATAGGCGTCAGAAACCACCTGTTACAAGTCGGAAGCAAGTAACCAAAACAAAAATTGATAGTGTAGAACCAGTTCAAGTTTACTGTCGTATAAGGCCAATGTTAAATTCTACAGATATCTCGTGTATGAAAATTGCTTCTAGTACGACCATAATTGTTACACCTCCAGAAACAGCAATAAATTTTCGCAATGTCAGTAAAGTAATACAAACATCGTTCAGTAAAGTATTTGGGCATGATGCAACTCAAAAGGAAGTATTTAACATAGTTGCATTACCACTTGTGACAAATCTTATTAATGGAGAAAATAGTCTTTTATTTACATATGGTGTAACAGGAAGTGGAAAAACTTATACGATGACTGGAGATATCCATAATCCTGGAATTATGCCATGTTGCTTGGATGTTCTCTTTAATAGTATTGCCAATTATCAAACCAAAAGATCTATATTCCAACCAGACAGATTAAATGGATTTGACGTACTGAGTGAAACAGAAATACAATTTGAGAAACAAAATGAATTTAACTTAAACTTTGCCAACACTCAAAATGGAAAATACAGGCAGTAAACTATTCATGCAATAATAAATGATCAATTAAAATTATTATATATTATATTTTATTAATAAAGAATTAAATTATTTACAGTGGTATCCAACCAATGGATAATAATAATGATAATAGACCAAGTTTTATATGCTCAACAGATGATGTAGATATGCTGCAAGTTGATGAGGATAATGGATATGCTGTATTTGTAACATACATAGAGATTTATAATAATAGCATATATGATTTACTTGAAGATGAAGAAGTAAGGTCAAAGTGAGTTTAAAACTTTTATTAATATTTTTTTCTATATCTTAAAATAGTAATAATATATGAAATAAAATTTAGACCATTACAGAGTAAAATTATACGTGAAGATGGTTGTAGAAATATGTATGTCCATGGTGTTACTGAAATAGAAGTAAAAAATTCAGAAGAAGCATGTAAGATATTTCAACGTGGACAAAGAAGAAGACGAGTAGCACATACTGCATTAAATGCTGAATCAAGTAGATCTCACAGTGTTTTCACTATAAGGCTTGTGCAGGTTTTACATTTTCTTAAATTAAATATATAGTTTATCCTTATTAATTAAATGTATCATATTAATAATGTAAACTTTTCTAACATTAATATGCAATTTGATTTATATGAGATATTTCATTTTTTGCATAGGCACCATTAGATTCTCAAGGAGAGCAAGTTGTGCAAGATAAACGAGTTATTTGTGTCAGTCAGTTGTCACTAGTAGATTTAGCTGGAACAGAGCGTACTAATCGTTCTAAAAATACAGGCCAAAGACTACGAGAAGCAGGTAATTATAATTATTTTTAATAATAAATAAATTTCTGTATAATAATTATATATAATGTTATTTATGCAGGCAATATAAACAATTCATTAATGACACTTCGCACGTGCTTAGAAATCCTTAGAGAAAATCAAATTCAAGGTACCAACAAAATGATACCTTATCGTGATTCAAAACTTACACATTTATTCAAAAATTATTTTGATGGTGAAGGACAAATTAGAATGATTGTATGTGTTAATCCAAGAGCAGAAGATTATGATGAAACAATAGTAAGTTTTGAAAAATGAATAAAATGATACGCTGATTTTTAAAGAAGGAAAAGAAAAAAACTAAATTTTTTGTTTATTTTGAATAGCAAACAATGAAATTTGCAGAAATAACTCAGGAAGTTCAAGTCGCACGATCTGTAACTTCCAAATTAGATTTAGGCTATACTCCTGGACGAAGACAAATGAATAAGGTAGAAAATCAAATCATATTTAAAATATTACTTATCAATTTAAGTATATACTTTTATGTTTTAATCTTAATTTCTTTCTTAGATATTTAAAGAAGCACGAAGCAGATTAGAAAAAGCAGGCAATGCTGATGCAGCTGACATTGAAGTAGATATAGGATTAGTATACAGGTACATATAGAGTTTAATACACCATAATATAATAATTAAATAAGAATATTATAGTATAAAAGTATACTTTCATTTTAGCCTTGGTGGCCCTTTTCCAGACATGGAGATGACAAATCCACATAATGATCAAGTGATCACTAATTTGATGCGTTTTCTGGAATTGCGTATTCAAAAGAGAAATTTATTACGAGGAGATTTGCAACAAAAGCGTATGTTCTTATATAAAAAATGTTTAGAATTATAAAAAAAATTATTATACAAATTCTTTTCAGAAAACAACTTTAGAAATATGCTAGTAAAAATGGAACGAGAAAATGTTTCCCTAAAAATTGAAAATGCAACATTGAAAGCATCGAATGAACAACAAAAGGAAAAAGTATATAGAACTTATTATTTTTCTTATAAAAATTTATATTAAGAAAACTTATATATGTATATTATTTTTTAACACTATAGATATCTATTTTGGAAAATCTCGTTTGTAAAACTGAAGAACAGATCGATACTTTGTTGTATAGATTGAACAGTGCAAATGATGCCATCAGAAATTTACAACAAGAGGTGATATAAATATTATAAAATCCATGAACAAATGACAAAATATTTATATTTGATAAAAAAAATGTATCTTTTCTTTTAGTTAAGAGATAAGGACATGTCTCTCAATCAACGATTAATAGATAAGCAAAGAGTAAAGCAAAAGTACAATAGTAAAATTCAAGCAGAAACAGCAAAAATGAATAAAGAATTGGAAACAAAATTGCAACAACAAAAAGAAATTTTACAAGTGTGTAAGATATATAAATAACATTTTTATAATATTGCATTGTGAATTATGTCGATTTTAGATGTTGTGTATAATTGTAACATTTATAGAACCAAATGAAGGAAAAAGAAGATAAGTTAAAATTAGTTAAACAAATATTGGTGGATGATAATGCGACTGATGTAACAGTTCCTCATAAAGAATTTATACCAGTAACTACGCTTAATATTCCTGATATTGCCACATCAAGCACAGTTAATGTTACTTCTGAATCTACAATTGTAGATCATATTCCAAGAACAACGGTCCAAACGTTAGCAAAAATGTTGGAATCTGAGAGTGGAGATGTTAATACAAAAGTATATAGTACTTTCAATGTTTATGATAATACATTAACTAAGAAAAGAATCCCATAATTATGTTTAGTTGCATGTTAGAATAATATAATTTTAATTTGAAATATTAAATATTCTTAGGAAAGAATCCCAGTAGTTAATCCGCGATATAGGCGATCACAAAGTGTTGACAGGTGGATTGATCATCGACCTCCTCCAATGGTGCCAGTTGGAACAATACTTCAACCTGTAATGCATCGTAAACGAAGTGTTACACATTTAACAGATCCAAAAGATATCACGAACAAAGCATCTCGATACTGTCTTATATCTCAAAATCAAGATGAAGAAGGTGAACTAGAAACGAAGTTATACAAGGTTCATAAAGTTATTTATTGTATATAATTTAGATAAAAATCCACAATATTATTTCTTTTTTGAATATTCATTAATCTGATTTTCTAATTTAGGGTGATATATTACCAACATGTGGCGGTGGTGCTCAAGTAGTGTTTAGCGACATGGAGTATTTAAAACAATTATCACCTGTTACAAGAAAACGTAGTGTCACTTTAAGTCCTCGAAGCAAGGATAAAGTGACTTCTTCAGATAATTGTTTATCCATTGAGACTGGTTCAAAAAAACTTCGCGTATAAAAATTTATCTCAATACATTTAATTTTAGATTTCTGCAATATTTGTTATTTTTTTAGTATACATTTAGTATAAAATGTTTTTTCTTTATTATTTTTTTATTTTTTTGCTTTTGTTGTATAGAAGTACAAATATGTTTTTGTATAATACTTCAGTAAAAGTCTATACGTTGTTTTTATCATTAGAAATTTAACATCAATACTTTGTTTCTGCAAATAAGATGGTTTATTTGATTTTGTGCAATATATGTTAAGAGCATTACTAGATCTGGATATAATTTAAGACTAATCTGTACATGCTCACTTTCTTTTAATGGAAAAAACGATTTAAAGAAAACTTCTATAATAATGAATTCGTTTATTTCTTTATCTTCAATAAAAAAAATGTTACAAGGTATTCTTTTTTAATAATGTGTCTTTATTCGAGTTCTATGGATTTTAGGTCTCCACTTATTTCCCCAAAGCTTATACAACAGACATTTTAAGTGAAAAATACAATTATAATAACAGAACTTGGAATATATTGCCATCAACAAAATACTGAATATATACATAATTTTTATACAGTGCCGCTTATGAAAAGGTAAATTTAACATATTAATGTAGTATTTTTCATTAATATAATTTAAATACAAAAGTATCTTGCAAGTTATGTGAAATACCTCATAGAAAAAGAGTATGGAAAAAATCCTATAGAGCAGTGATTTGTGGAAGCATATTTGCAGTAAACATTTTTTTTAAAACAGTGTCATTATAATGAAAAAGCTGTAATAAAAATTTAATTCAATATATATATATGATACAATTTCTATATGCTACAAATTGAGCGTATCATATCAAATGATATTGTATAATGTAGTTACTGTCAAATATGATTCAATTTTGTTATCTCCTCTATTTTCTTAATGTGCTGACAATGTATAAAATCATATAAAGTATCGAGACTAGATGAATATCTTAATTGGTAAAGTAATTAGTTGTTATATCTTGATCAATCCTAACAAATTATAAAAATCGATTATTAAATCGTTTAAAGATAGTCTTATTCAACGGTGCACTTTCTTTCATGCAGTAGATATAGTTATATCAAATGCGAATGAACTAGTAAACGACATTTATTGGAAAAACTTAAGTAAAATATTAGTTCAATTTATGCTTAAAGGGTTGTAGAGTAATCTCTTGTGCTACCGGTTACTTAGAAACTTGCAAAAATAGCATTAACAATACTTAAAGCAAAAAGTGTATAACTGCAATGACTATCCATACACAATGATGCTTTATCATGGCATTGCCTTTTTTGTAGTAAGCAACGCCAAAAATTAAAGGAGACATATATCGCGCGCATCATAGGTACATAATATAATTGATTTTGTTCCCTATTAGATTTTCGACGAGCTAAGCGAATATGTTTCCAAACATAAAATCGCTTCACAATATACAGTATATAACCGAAATTAGAGATTTACAGATTTTATAACATTTACTCAGTTTTATTATATTTATATATGTATTTAATTTTAAGCCTTTTTATGTATAGTGTTTTCTGCACATATATTATTTTATATTCTCTTTATTACACTACCAAAATGAAAAACGCATTGGAATACTCCTCCAATCATATGTCTTACTTTAAATATTTTAATTCTCACTCTCAGTCCTGCAATAATGAAATCAAAAACGCTACAATCGTTTTACTGATTTCTTGAAACTTACCGTGAGTAAGTCTCTGCAGAATGTTTAACTATACCCTTCTTGAGTACTATTACATATAACATCAACATTATTTTTGGATATTTTTCTCTATAACTTGTTAATACCATAATTCTGTTGCCCTTTACAATAATTATCATAGCTTTTGTAAAGCATTATGTATACCAATGACGGTAGATTAACATTTACAATTTATATTTTTGTTCTTATTGTTTGTAAGTATATCCCATCTAATGGAATACACATGATACACTCATAAACAATTAAAATTTAAATCCATGTGTCATATTTTATTACAACTTCAATTCTATAAACTATATTGAATGCTTTATTCAGCATCATTGTTATTTAGTTATAAAATTAGCGGATTAAAAGTATATGAAAAAACTCCTATGTTATAAAGTTTTTTTTTCTCTCTCTGTAAAAGTCTCTGTACATACAATATATAAACATAACCATATTAGTTAAAGCACGGACTCAGTCAAAAAATAAGCTTAAGCTTAAGAATAATATTATTTATATGACATACAAAGTTCGTGCAAAAATTCAACGGTTAAAGTAATTTTACGTGACAAAATAATGTGTCAATGAATACCAGTTAAGAATAAATTCGCCATTTTAAATTGTGCAGAGAAAAATAATGACGTTTTACTCTAACTGTAGGCATTTTAAGGACTGCACTTGGTGTCGCATTCTGTAAGTGAACTTTACTAGTGAAACCTTTGATAATATTTCTCATTGTCATATTTTACTAAAACAAAAGTGTAAGCGGGTAGTACCTTCACGATCCTTAGATTCTTTATGCATCTTTACAAGTTCCATAATAGAAAATAGTAAAATTATTCTATGGCTTTACTCATAAATTCTATAAATCGTTTACCATACTGTTCAGGATCACATGTTGATATACCATCCACATTGGCACCATACTTCACTGTTTTAGCTGCTTTTGCAGCTTGTTTACGTACACCATAATGCGTTAAAACATCGATTATGGCCAAAAAGTATATTTCTTTTGTAGGGGCACCTAGAAAATAAAATTAAAGATATTAGAGTAATCATAGATACATAAAATGAAAAAAGAAAAATCTTTTATTTATTTATTTATTTTTTTTTTTTTAGTTTTACCTTCTTTACTAGGAATAGCATATATATCTAGTTCAGGTATTATTGCATCCTCGTATTGAAGGCTCGTATCACGTACTAATGCTGCATGAGGTGATTCTGGTGGTGTAGCCATACCTGTAACTCCACTCCAACCCCAAAGACGACTGAAAGAAATAAAAATAATATTTTATAATATTATAAAAGATTTAACATTTTAGATGAATTTTAATCTATAACATAATTAATAAATATGCTTAAGTAATTAGTAAATAACTTACTCTCCCATTGGGCCTCGAGAATCTAATCCACTACCAGACTCACTGTCATCTTCTTCATCATGATTATCTTCATCCTCTTCTCTTTCTGCACGTTCTCTATTTTCTTGTTCTGCACGAGCACAATCATGTAGACCAAGTAGTAAGGAATAATCCATTAAGTGTAATCTTGTTAGAAACTGTAACATAATTATTTCATGAAGACTTTAATCATAAAATAATATATAATTAATAATATACTCACATCAACATCAGCAGTTAAAGTTTCTATAAGTTTTGTTTTTGCTTCTTCTCCTATGTAAATTTTCATTCCTTCCTTAACAAAATCATTATCTTTGTATGTAGGAAGATCCTTTTCCTTTTCTTTATCAGATGCTTCACGATCTACAGTTGAACCTTTCAGGTCAAATTTTTTGTGCGTTGTTAAATGATTAGAAAACACGTTTCTTATGGCAACAACATAATGTTCAACACCGTCCACTGTTAATCGATACATGCCAAGGTATTGTGGTAGTAAGGTTTTTCCATGTCGTTCCACAATATACTAAGAAATAATTTCATATAAAGTAAATTGCATTTGTATCATAATGAAGTTGAAAAAATAGCCTACTTACTGGATGGTAATGTTTTAAGAACGAGTGCATCCTTTCAACTTCTTCGCTTGTAAGAGTTTTGATAATAAATAGTTTGTCATAAGATTGATAAAATTTAGCACCACTTTTACCTGATGAATCATCAAGTATAGGTTGTGATCTGTGAAAAAGAAAATAAAATAAATCTAATTCATACAACTATATGTTTTTGTAATATTGTATCTTATTTTTTTCAATATATTTGATACAAAGCTATACAGCATATTAATATATCTGCTATTGATCTGTAATTTAATAAAACTATATAAAATAAAATCTAATAAAACTAAAATAAATAAGATAAAGAAATTTTCTACACATAAAAGAAGTAAAATCTTAAATACATAGAAGGCAATACAAATAAATTAGTTATTATCATATTATATAAACATAAAACCAAGCAAACAAACATTCAAACAGTGCACAAAGCAAAACTTGGAAAGCCAAATAATACATAGAATGAATTATTACCATATTACAAATTCATTACTTCATAAAAATAGATTATTTATTAAACCATATCAATTTGTAGCTACTTGTACAAATTTCAAATATATATTGCACAACCATAATAGAATTTAGTACATTCCAACGACATTGACTATACGATTATTTGATTTAACTAAAATATTTTCATATTTATATATTTTCATATTATATAGGTTACAGTAAGATTTTTCAAATATTTTAATAAATTAAAATCAAAATTGTAATATATACCTGAAAACTTCAATTTTACACATGCTTAATTTAAACAAAATTTAGTTCTTTGAATTTGTATTCGAAGAATAATGTTAATATACTTTTATTAGATCATATAAAAATAGGACTAAAAAAATAATTAATGCAACTTTAAAGTTCGTGCCGAATCTCTGTCGTCAAAGAGAAACTCATCAAATTGTGTTAACCACAAGACACGCACAAAATGGGAAATCAAGTCTGGCTAACCTCAAGCGTTTTGGTTTAAAACTGTAGGTACGTAGTGGTTTACTTAAGACTGGAATTTGAGATACAAAAGGAGGAGGAGTAAAGTTTATTGAGGGAGCAGTAGCTGAACGCTGAACCAATTGATGAGTCCTCCCACTGAGTTTGGCCAAACCCGAACGTCGCGAAGGATTATATGCTCGACATCTATTAGCAAAATTTTTGTATTACAAGACATACTATTTATTACCAATTATCTTTTGGTTGATGCAGGAAAGTATGATTCCATGTGTCACATGATCTCCGTATGAAAAATCTGTATTCTTTGCTTTACAAATAGAGAATTGTATATAAGTTATTTACACTAAACTAAGAATATCTAAAATATCTAAAAATGTCTACAATGATAATATTATTATCTTATTATCCACTATTACATCTGCAATAATGACAAAAAACAAAATATAAAACAAAAGATTTTTAAACAATATATTATTACTGACAATACCAATATCTAAAACATACATGCTTTCTTATTTCTAGCAAAAGACAAACATACAAACAAAGATCTTTAAAGCACAATGGTTAATGTTTGAGAGAATTTAATTTATTTAAAGTATTTCAACAAATAACACTATCTCAATAATTGTATAAAATAAAAAAATGAATACATAATAACAAAGTATGGATAGATTATTTTCTCTCAAAATTACAATTTTTAGAAAGATACTACACCAACAAATAAGTAAACATAGTATCTGACATGCAAAGTAAAGAGTACATTCATTTTATCAGTGGCAATTTGTTTAAAGAAAACGAAAAAACAAGTTCTCTTGTGAACGTGCAATATGAACCAATAACCAATGTTTATACTTTACATCACAAAATTCAAATGCTTGTTTGCTATTTATAAAAGTTATCGCATAATTTTATTTATGTAATAAAATAATAACTGATTTTATGTGAAGTAGAATTACACATTATGGTAGCCACAATGATAGTATATAATTTAAAATTGAATTATTCTTTATATTACCTTGTCATAGACTCTTTATAATCCAAGTCATCTATGCCAAATCTTTCACGCAAATTACGGAATACCAATGGACAATACTCTTTGATCTTAAAATGAGAGGGCATATTTTCTCTGCAATTAGAAATTGATATAATAAAATATTTGAAAGAAAATCAATACCTGCATTGTTTACTAATACAATGCTGGGTCATAGAAAGACCTTCATTGATTCTATTATTAAAGGCTGGTTTGCTGTGACCAACCTACCAATCTAATATTAAGTGGTATATTTAGAATGGACTAGCCGACTGGCATGCTTTAAATTTACATTAATGATACTTCATGAACGTTGTGAGTAATGATTGCTTGAAAATATCAAAGACACTTGAATGTAATATAAGACATATAAATACTTAATACTAAATAAAATATATATAAATTATTAATATATATAATCTAAGATGTTTCATGCTTTAAAATATTCCTTAAAGATGTTTTCATAATTAATATATAATAATTATAATATTTATATAAAATCAAAATATAGACTTACTTGTTGAAAAGATGGTTATCTACTTTTAATTTACTATAAGCTCTGAAATCATCTGGTAGGAGCATTACCGGTATATTAACATGACTAAGTTCATTTATCTGTAATGATAAGAATGGAATATTAATTAGTAATATTATAAGAAAGAAAATAATTCATATTCTATATATTATAAACTATAATATTAAATAGCATCTTTAGAAAGCATTATATTCAAATATTTAATGCATATTGCATATATGTATAATATCATTTGTAATTTTTATAGGCTTATCCACATGTAATGAGACAACTATAGGTAATGACATCTGTGTATACAAATGTCATTACCCATAGTTAAATATCTATGTATAAAAAAGATATATTTCTATTCTAATATCCACCATGAAAAATTTCTATAATTTAAATTTTTAAAATAAATATCAAGGAATGTTATGCAATGGATTGCACTGTTCTTAAATGTAAATAAATATTACTTCAAAATAGTAATACCTGTAACAAAGGTAATAGTATCAATAGTAGTACTATTTAACAAAAAATAGTCTCGGCATATCAAACAATATACAACTTTAGATCTAAGTCGATCTATAAACATAATTTGTAATTTAATGTAAGTAAAGAGATAAATTCGATCGGCGAAACGTGCAAGAATACTCGTGCGATAAAATTTCATTTTTTTCAGAGCGTGACGTCGTCTTGCACAATCCGAAATAGCGCGCTGTACGAAGCTTGGAAGAAAATGAAAATCTCATGAAAAAATAACATTATTAAACATTCATTAAGGATTGCCGATCATGTCGATGGAATAAATAGAGAAAATGGCAATCGCGATGACGTACAATACGACGTGCTGTCATATAAATGCGACACGTCTCTCTCTCTCTCTCTCTTCTTCTCCTCTCTCTCTTCCTTCTCCTCCCTCTCTCTCTCTCAAACGAACGAGGATGATGAACGCTTACCGTGTGATTAACACCCCACATGAAGACGCTTAAGAGCGGCTCATTAGCACGAAAGAGTTTAACCTTTTGATGCTTCACGCGAAAATGTTTTTTTTTGAGCTTGCTAAGCCCGCTGGAAACTTGCGGCGCACTGGACATGCTGCCTGTTTTTGTGTAGTAATGGTTCTCTGGTTCTAGGGTCTATACTATCTGCTGTCTCCTTTTCCTCTGTCTCTCTTTGTCTTTTTCGATATCTCTGTCTTTCCTTCTTTCACTAGCTATCTACTTTCTCTTTCCAAATCGCGCGGTTTGACGAGAGTGATCAGACTCGATCGTACTTACACCGACCACCGACCAAATCCCAGTCGCGACAGATAAAGGAACTACCGACGCACTTCGATTCACGATTCGCACGTTCCTTAAATCACGCCGTTGTCATCGCGAAATGTATCAAGGAAATATCAAACGATTTTCTCACTCGCAATATCGATAAAAGAAATAAATTTTCGTAAAAGTCTCGTTAACGAGAAAGCCGCTATTAACCAATGTTACTTTTGCACTCTGCCGCGCGACTGCTGATTAGCGACTGAGAGCTCCTTTTAAAAATGGCGTACGGGAGCATGTCCCACCTGCGAGCCGCAACGACTATAGATGTTCTGCAGATATGCGATATCTGCGCCGGTCACCGGCACTGCGACTTTCATACTACTATCTTTTCTTTTTCTTCTCATCATTTTCTTTTCTTTTACTATTTTTTGATTTTTTCGAATCGAATATATATAAATCAAATAGTCATTAAGAAAAATCGAAAGAAACAAAATCGAAAAAAATAACGTTTTAGTTTTCAAACATCTTTTTTGACAAGCAGTTAATTTATAAAGCTCGATCAAAATATTATCTTAGGAATCGATTATAAATTTGGCACGGTACTCGTGCAATACATATGCGTAAAGATTCTATCTATATTTATACTTTATTTCCGCAATAACAAAATCTTATCTATACTATTATAAAATATATCGTTGTTTATTTCATATAATTAATATCGAAGAGATTTAGATAGATAACGGACGGTAAAGTTCGATCGATAGTAATTTACTTCATGAAAATTTCAATTATATCTTGATAATGGTTAATAATTTGTAAGAAAAAATTTTCTTGGCCTAACCAAGATCGTCTCATTTAACGAGAATTTGACGATGCTTTCGTCATAGTGACAATAGTGTATTATTGGCACGGACACGGTTTGTCGTCGCGCATGAAATCGGTGCAGCCTTAAAACTAATCTCGCTGCCGTCTTGGAAACTCGGTGTAACGCTTGTGCCGAGGAAGCCGCCACCGAACATCGTGTTAAAAGGCTAATTAGGAAAAAGTAGGGCCTACGTGTGCGAGTATAAAAATGGAATCGATGCACAATGCATATCCGAAAAAAGTTCACGATTCGTACGAGGATGAAGAGGAGAGGAAACATTTTCAACGTATTGTTTCAGCGTTCAGGCACTATAAGTGAGTAGGCTCCTTCGAAAGAGCAACCAATGTTCCTTTTCATTTGTGATCTTTGCTTTGATGATTTAACCTTATTTCTATTACCTTCATTTTTTTTTCTTATATGACCACGATTAATTGAATGATTTTCGTTCTTCAGCGTGTATGATATTCTATGTTAAATACTATCTTCTTGCGTTGTTTAACCTTTAATAGATAAGTATTAGTCTAACAAGAGCTTTCATACTGTATTAATTCTTCTCTTGTTATATATTAAACTCATACTCGTACGCAAGTTATGTCATCAGTGTTTATGGATCAACGTTGTTATTCCAATAAAAGTACAATGGCTCGAGTATTATCTTGTCAGGTTCATAAGTTCATTAGCTATTAAATACAATTTCGTACTAGTATTAATACTTATATCCTTCGTTCGATAAACATTTACGTGATTGTATATATATATATATATACACACTATATATATATATATATATACTACATACACGTGTGCACATACATACGCATACAACAATATCAAAGTAAAATACAAAATAAGTTTAGAAAACAAAATGTTTTTATATAGATCTCACTCCCTGCAGAGAGTTAAGAAGACAGAATCTTATCTATTATCCTTACCGGTGCATCATCAGAAACTATTATCCAAATATAAAGAGCATCTTCAAGAAGTCAAGAGATGTATTGAATATAACAACGATATAATAAGACTCATCATAAAGGATGTAGCTCATATTTTTGAAAATGTGAGCCCAGCTAGTGCACAAAATGACAGTGTAAGAAAACTTTACCTGGTTTGTGGCATGTTTGATTTATTTTGTATGATATGTGTAATGTTATGTATAATATACTAAAATTAACAGTTAAAAATGTTAAAATACTCTTCACTTTTCATTATTATAGAATATAATCCATAACTGCACTCTTGAAATATAAAATTAATTTATAAAACATATCACTAATAAGCTTATTTTCACAAAGATATATTCTATAGGTAGGTCTGATTGCAGACACAAAACACCCGACCTGTATTGGCTGACCAAGAAAAAGTACAAGCTACTATTAAACAATTAGTTCGCGACTGGAGCTTGGAAGGAACTGAAGAACGTAAAGCTTGCTATCAGCCTATCATAGATGAAATAACAAATCAATTTCCATTAGATAAATGGTACGAATATTTTGTCTACTTTATTTCAATATGTTAACACATATTGGTAGATTTTATCTTAATAATGTCATAATATTTAAGAATACAAGCAATCTATGATCAAGCTTTCAGATTCCACTTAAAGTTACAATTATCGTGTACAAAATCTAGATATCATTATTTGCAAAACCTCTGTGTCCTAGCTAAACATAGTTCAGAAAAATATGAAATGATAGGTAAATTTCCAGTACTCCATCACAAGTGCAAATTCTAGTACCTGGTGCAGGATTGGGTCGTCTTGCGTATGAAATTGCAAGGCGTGGTTATACTTGCCAAGGGAACGAATTTTCTCTCTTTATGCTCTTTGCATCACATTTCGTATTAAATAAGTAAGTATTGTAATAAATTTATTCTTATCACGATAAGTTAAATAAGAAAAACAAATGATAACATGATGATAATAATAATAATGATGAAAATGAACATTATAGATGCAGAGGTATAAATTCATATCAAGTACATCCATGGGTACATCAATATATGAACAATTTAAAACCAGAACATCAAACACAAGCTGTTTTCTTCCCTGACGTAAATCCCAGTGATCTTCCAGAAAATGCACAATTTTCTATGACAGCAGGAGATTTCTTAGAGGTAATGTTCTTTTATATTACTTAAAGAATAATACTTATTTAAGATTAAATAAATTAAAAGAAATATAAATTATAGGTTTATACAGAAGACGACCATTGGGATTGTGTTGCTACGTGTTTCTTTATAGATTGTGCAAATAATGTAGTACAATTTATAGAAACCATCTATAAAATTTTAAAACCAGGAGGAGTATGGATAAATCTTGGTCCATTGCTATATCATTTTAGTGACATGCCTATGGAAGATTCAATAGAACCAAGTTATGATGCAGTTCGTGATGTTATACAAGGTTTCGGTTTTCATCTTGAGGTAATTATTTTTTTTTTTGTAGAAGATATACATATAATATCAACTATATCTATATCTATGTTTACTATTGTTTAGAAAGAAGAAACACACATGAAAACACGCTATGCGCAAAATGTGAATAGTATGTTACAATGCGAGTATAATAGTGTGTATTTTGTATGTCGGAAACCTAAAAGACATATTAATATATTGGGTCATCAAAATGGTGCTGAAAGCAATGGCATACAAGAACAAGAAAATTAAATATTGACAAATCTAACATGTTTTACTCATGAGGAAAATTGGTGGAATTGTACAAGGACTAAAGTACTCCAATTTATACCGAGCAAATTCAAAGACAACCATAACATATTTTATTTCTGGTATTGTAAAACAATTTCTGTGATTCAAAAGCTTATTTGGATACAAATAAGTGTTATTTCTATATTCCCTGAAAACAAAATTTTTGACATATACAAGTTCCTTTCGTAGTACCAAACTAAATAATTAATAACTTCATAAATCAGTAACTTTTAGTAACAATTTGACAATTTCCCTAATGAGTCTTACATTTGTGATCTAGCATAATAATTAACGTTTATTTGTTTCCATCATGTACCAATAGCTATGACAATGTAATATATGACCATTTCCTCTTCTGCTCTCTCCTGCTGTTTAGTTGGGAATATTTCGATTACTAACGTTAGTGATAATGCTAATGACATATCTTTACAGGTGCTAACGAAGCCTTATTTAGTTTTTTCTTTATCCTTGGTCATTTTTCAAATAATGAAGACAAGTTAAAAATCAAATTTATTAAAAGAACAGACAAAGTTTCATCGGAGAAGAAACTACAGCTTATGAATATGTATTATTTTTCCATATTATCATTAGTTCCTTTCAAAAATATTGTAAAAAGCATGTATAGAAAATGATATATAAATGATCACTGAAAGTTTTTACTTCGTTATATGTGTTATTCTCTTCAGATATATAATTTTGTAATGGCAAATATGGAAGTAAATACTTTTCAAGCGTTTCTTTTTGTATCTTTCTATTATAAGAATATTAACCAAAATTTTCTAACTACCAACACATTGAACCTTCATAAAATATAATACAATTATCCGTCGTGTTATTTTTAATAAATCTAAAAAATACTTTGAGAGATAACATATCTAATATATATTATATTTCATCATGAGGAAAAATGCGAATTTCAATATTATAAATCTGACTTTGCTTAAGCTTTACATCGATCTTCTGCAGCAGTGCCTTTCGGATATTTTTATTGTATAATTATAATTCTTTGTTTTAATAATACTTATTTTTTCCTAAAGATTAAATAAAGAAATCTAAAATAAATATAAATCGTGAATATAAAAATAAGACTGTTATAAAGTATGTAAAAAGAAATGAATATAATGAACATGTATTGCTAAGTTCAATACAAAATTACAAATCTATATTTATTGTTATTAAAATAATTATAAAATTTCTTCCATTATTCTTCCTTATTGCATGCTTATAGTTTCACATATTTTGCACATAATTGAAGAATTACCCGAACATAATCGTCGATTTTAAGTCGACTTCATATTTGTTTTGCTATTTTTAAGGTCTTGAAAAGTCAGCAATAATAATTTGTTATATGGAATAAATGTAGATCAATTTAGATGTAAGTTAGTTTAGATTTAATAATGTAATTAATATAATTTTATATTAAAGTCTATTCTACATGATCATTTGTCAATATGTATCAACCTTTCATATAGCAGAAATTACCAATTTGGACCATAGAAATTACTATATACCTTTAGGTACATTTATAATATCTAATTAAATAGAAATGCTTTAAGAACAGAAAATAACATTAACAGTTTTAAAATTATAAGCTTTTATTAAGATATTGTACAAATAGTAGAGCTATTTGATTAATATTAATTTGATGCATTTTGCTATATGTTAAAAATTGTCTTCGTAGTCTCATCATTTGAGGTGTATTACCTGTTTTTTGTACTGTTAAGCCATATTGAGGAATTTTTATATCATTTTCAATTCCTAATTGTTTTGCTGATAATATTGCCTATAAAGAGAAAATTATATATGTAATGAGAAAATATATATTATACACATACAAATATTAAATATTAAATTGCTCACTTAAAAATGTCAATAAACTTACGTTAGTGATATCTTGCGTTATTCTATCCAGTTCATACAAATAATTTGTAGACGATAAAGGTGGCTATGACAAAATAATCATTAGTTATATGAATTTGCAATAAATATAATTAAATTAATTGAATGTTAAAAATACTGACACATTGTGTGCTTTGATTTGGTTTAGGTGCTTTAACTTCATAAAGGGACTTATAAATATCATCAAATTTTAAATCATCTTCTGGCATCACTGCAAATAATGGAGCGTCCCATCGATTTTTATTATCTGGTGTTTCGTACCTATTATTTACGTTCTTATTAGGTTTATAAAAATATATACTTCAATATTATCATTTTACCTCATTACAAGTCCATCAAATATTTCTCTGCTGTATTGTTCTGGTACTGGTCTTTTTTCATTCCATAACCAAGCATGTTCAATAGGTATATCACAATGTATGGTGCATTGTGGTGTTTTATATAATTTTGACATACAATATATTTCATAGCGATATCCTTTAATATAATTGCTACCATCTATTATTAATACATCATTTGGATTTAATATTCTTTGTGCCATGGATTTTATATCACTCCTTATACATTTTTCATTTTTAGAATCTGAAACATGCATATGTACATATATATACATATGAATATATTTTTTCATAAAAAAAGTAAACTATCTTGAAAGTCAAAATGTTCTAATATTTACTAACCAGAATAAAATGAGTTTCTATCATAACCTGTTTTAGATATGAAGTCAATTTCAGTAATTATATCTACACGTTTTTTCACTTCGTTTTCAAGATATTCCTTTAGTTGTAATGTTCTTGTAGTTTTACCACTACAAGGAATACCAGTTATTATAATAAGAGGCATTTTATCACAAGTAAATAAACTTTAAAATAACTCTGTAAGTAAAAATCAGTGAATCATTTTGTAACATATGATTCAACTACCATACTGCACTGATCACATATGATTCAACTACCATACTGCACTTTTAAAGTCAAGAAGTTCATAAATTTTTTAAATATTTACGATACATGGAGATATTGTAATTTTCCTTAATGTAAATTAAGAATCATAAATAAGATAAAATGGAATAAAATATTTTTTAAATATTCACTACTTGTAAATATATTTTATAACTTTAAGGCTGTTCATTATCTATGCTTCTATAATGGTTTACGCCAAAAATGAGTAAAGGAGTAATTTTTGACTCATTATGATGAACATAATCTTATTTTAAAGATGAAGGTTTAAACACGAAAATGACTTACTCGAATATTTGAAAAAACATAATTTTCTTTGAAAAGAATCATGTTAAAAAATTGTGTTTTTTGAGAATAATTTAAACATAAAAATAAGGCTTCCTTGCTTGGATAAGTAAACCGATGCACAAATGACCCATTGATGATGATCAATAAACCAGGAATCTAATTACAAACTGATGATAAACAGGAATCTACTTAACTAATCGTATGAAATAAGAATCTTTGTTATCGACTGATGCGAAACTAGGAATATTAATTTTACCGACGTGTTCTAACTGTCAGTAGGGCAGGAATTTTTCGTTGCCAAGTAATTGGAAAACAGAGATCTGTCTTTACTATCGATCAGAATAAAAAAGAATCCGTCGGTGACAAAGAGATCTACTTTAAAACCTCAACTATGAACACTAAGGAAAAAATTTATTTATCGACCATCGATAAAGCAGAGATCCTCATTTATTAACTGATGGTAAAACTAGGGATATATTTACCATTAATCGGTTGCAAAAGAATTTACTTCATCAATCATTGGTAAAACTGAAATCTTCTTTCCGATATTTTACTTGGTTGGAAATATCTCAATACCATATAATTTCCTTCTTATGCTACAATTTGTAGAGGCATATTACCTCTTTTTTGCTCTGGATTAAAATACAAAAGAAACCTAGAATCATAACGCAATTTTAATATATTTCTAACATAACAAAAAAATAATATAATCTTCGCACATATAATGATTATTTTGCGAACGAATGATATAAATTCGCCGAAAGAATGAAACGAATATTAATTAGTATATTTAATGCTGAAAATCGATTATCTTATTATGTTAAAATTGATTGACTTATTTTATTGTCTGTTCAGAAAAAGTTCTGTACAGTGGCCTTCCTCGAAATCTACGGCAAAAAAGAAGCTCGTACTCCCACTACTGAATTTATATACACGAAATTCATATATATATCATTATATGGTGTGTGTTTTGTTTCGTGGAGTAGACGATTGCCTGCTTGTCGTGTGCATATATACTGATGATGCATAGATTTTCTGAATTTTAAACGCGTTTCAAAAAGAAGAAATACGTTTCATGACTATATATATACGCACTATTATTGTAATAATAATATATAATATAATAATATGGTAATGAGGGCAATGATAAGAAGAAGTAGAAGAATATACTGATATTATATACATCACATTTATATATGATGGTAATTTATAATAACAAAAGAAAAAAAATGGTCTTTCGTGCGAACTAATAAATAAATAAATTGTGTATTTATTATTATGACCAACTATTGATAGATACGTTTTACGTTTTAATCTGTATTAAAATAGTATAATATTATCTTATATAATTATTTTTGATAAAACATTTGATAAAATCTTATTTTCTGTTGCAAATTTATATACTAGTTATTATATGTTTCAATTATATTTATTATCCTCTATGTAATTTTTTCGAAACAAATACGTACCGACATCATTTCTAGCATGAATCATTACGAAACGTATGCCCCCATCAAAAAACAATATAAAAGATATGAGAGATTGAAAAGTGCTAGTTCATAGTCTACTAAATTACTTACTCTAATCCATACAAACCCGACTATTATTTATACGTGAGAGGAATATAACTTTTATATTAAGCCATAAGAAATATACACCGATATGATAGACGCAGAATAGTGAAGTGTTTAATTAAACTTGCGTTTATAGTTCGTATTTTTTCCGTATCTTTTCTTGAAGTCATACACACTTCAAGCGAAAGTTAATAAACAATCTTAACAAATACTTCTTTATTAATCTCTAGATAAATCTGGCATATAATTTTTTCTTTCTTTTATCAGATGTACTACTATTTTTAGTAAATGCAACAATATCTGTCATATATTAACTAGATTGCAGGATGAATGAAGTATACCTACACAAGATTATACACCGATAAAACAGGTGGCTAGTGGAGATAATACTTCTCTAGTGATAGTAATTCTCCGCATTTTGCTCATACCTGTCGCTGAAGTCGTATATGCTATGAATGAAACGTGGTGAACAGCCTTAGAGAGATGCTAATAGCCAATAAAATTATAGCAGCCATGATGTTTCGTCATTTACGCGGCAGATTAAAAGTCATTGTAATTATATTGTAAATCGAACATTATAATTTATAAATTTCCCATTTTGTTATTATGAAGATCCTGACTTTTCTGATCTAATCGGATAAAAGATTATTCCTGAAATCATGAATAATCAAGTAAATCTATATTTTTTATTCATATGTATATTTTATATACGCATAAATATACACATTATTTAGAATATTTAATAGTAATTTTTATACAACAAAATATTATCTTGGAAAGAATTTAAAGATAAATATCAGTATCAAATATATATTTAATCGATTTATATCGTAAATTGTTATGTATTTATAATTTGCGTATTTTATTTTTTATACTATAATTTTTAAGTTATATTTTATTACAAAGTTGAAGTACGTTTTTATATTTAACGGTACAACAGGTTCTATCTTCGTCCTTTTCTTTGATAGTTTATCTTTCACTTCTCTTTTAAGAGCAGTGCGGCACGAGGATCCGTAGGAGAAAGTCACAGTGAACGGGACAGTACTCGGCACTTGTGTGTAATCTGAAATACTATACAACGATGAATCCGATGAGGAATCTGACGTCATGTCTTCTAATGCTATTATTTCTATACATTAATAGTATTCAAAGTAAGTTAAATAAAATACATAACATTTTTAAAAATATTTATCTTAGATTCTATCGAAAAAAATTTTTATCTTATTTTATTTGCTCATTTGTCTCCGTTCCTTTTCAAAAATTGTTTAATTAATATTCTTCGCTTTTTAATCTTTAATCTGGTATCTGTGATTATTCCAATAAAACAATTTTATTTAAAAGAAAAGTCATACATTTCGAAATAGAACATAACAATATGAAATTTTCGTTTTGAACGATATTAATATGAATTATTCTTAATGTAGAGAACAAAATATGTCCTTCATCAACATTTTTATCACTTTCTTTTTTTCTTTCTTCTTCTCCAATCAAATATTTTTCTGATCGCGTTTATTTTTTAATAAACAATATTCAATGATATGTCTGTCGAGAAATTTAAAGAGAAAGGTGAATAGTGTCGACATAAAATAATGAAAGTCCGAAACGTCGTTGACATTTTCCGTGCACCAATGAATAAGGCAAATCTGACATTTTAATAAGTTCTAAGTCGTTGTATTCAAATAGATATATTCTTTAAAGAACGTGATTGTTCGCCATATTAGTTATATGGATCACTTTTAATAAATTGAATTTAAAAAAAGTGCAGCTTGATATTTAATAAAATTATATATTTAATATTTTACGTGTAATAAAAAAAAAAGACCGTACAATAAACAAGGATGATTTTGTATATTTTATTCGCGGCTATTCAGAAGAGAAGAAATTACAAAATGGGAAATATCATGATTTATGTGATCATTATTATTATTATCATTTATTTATTGTAATTATATGTATCATATATTTATCATATGTATATAATAATAACAAATCATATAATGTTATTATTATAACATATTATATACATAGATATCTATATATATAAAATTTGTCTTTGATAAAATATATAAGTGTTAATAAAAATTCGTAAATATATAGAACTTATTTATAAAAAGTGTAATAAAAAATAATATAACTATATCATATTTTTTTCAATTCTTAGGTCACATGACGCCAACGCACGGAAAGGTCGTTGCCTGTTATGTCGCTACGTGGGCAAAGTATAGACCTTCGTATGGCAAATTTACATTGGATAATCTTAAACCACAACATTGTACACATTTGATTTATGCTTTTGCGGGTTTGAATACGACTACTTGGGAAATACAAAGTCTTGATAGATGGAATGATATCGAGGAAGATGGTATTTATTTATTTGGAATAAAACATAATATACACACATACATATATATATATATATAACTAAAAACATAAACATAATAATAACAACAATATGTAAAAATAAGTATAATAAATACAATAATATATATTTGTTCAGGAATTGGTAATTACAGAAAAATGACAGCTCTTCGTAATCAATATCCAAGATTAAAAATTTCGATAGCTATCGGTGGTTGGAATGAAGGTAGTGGGAACTATTCTATTCTTGCTTCTGATAAAGAAAAGCGACAACTCTTTGTCAACAGTGTTCTTAGATTTCTTAGGTATACAATTGATAATCCTTAGCTACATCTTTGTCATATCCTAATTTATATACTTATTTATATACCTATATGTATCATTTTTTTACGCAGAGAATACAAATTCGATGGCATCGATTTAGATTGGGAATTTCCTTCGCAAGGAAATGGTAAACCGGAGGATAAAGAAAATTTCTTCTTACTCGTTAAAGTAAAATCTATTTTTTTCTGCAATAAGTATGCATAATTGACATATAATCGATAAATGCACGATCATAATTCATAAGTGTTTTTAATTATAAATGAAAATATTCTTTTATCATTATGTGATATACTAGTCCTTTATCTTTATATAATACACTAGTTAGAACACATCAGAAATTTAACAAGATTTGATAAGATAACATAATATTGACCTACTATTATAAATGTTATTTCTATCCTTTCAATATCATACGTTTTATATTTTTCCTAATAGGATTTGAAAGAAGGATTACCTAATTTTATAGTAACCTCAGCTATAAGCCCAAATAAGAAAATAATTGACGAAGGATATGACATTCCGAAAATTTCCAAATACCTCGATTACATACACATTATGGCCTATGATTATCATGGTTCATGGGATTCAGAAATTTTTCCGAATGCTCCGTTATATAGTCAAGATAATGCAAGCGTGGTGAGTAATAATCTTCTCCATTATTATTTTTGAAAAATTTGTCAACATTCAAATAAAGATTTATTTTGATTAATAACACGACATTGATATTCATACTGTTAAATCAATTATTATCGGTATGAATTTTTTTTCTTTTCATTTTTTAAGGATTTTACTGTCAGCTATTTACTAAAATTAGAAGCACCACCTGAAAAACTCATTCTGGGTTTACCTATGTATGGACGAACATATATTTTAACTGACAACTTTACTTCAGGTGAAATTCCTATTGGAAAACGCTTTGAATCAGAAGGTTTTAAAGGTCCTTATACTGGTGTAAATGGAACTATGGGTTATAATGAAGTATGTATAATTTAATTCGTTTTAAATACAAGGTTAATATTGCTTTTATATTTAAACAATTTGATATGTATTTTTGCATAGATCTGTGCAGAACTGAAAAATACAAATTGGATGTCTGGATGGGATCTTTATAGTAAAACACTATACGCGGTAAATAAAAACCGAGTGATTATGTACGATAATCACAAAAGTTTAAGAGAGAAGGTAAATTTTAAACAATTTCATAATATTTATTTCATGCGTAAAATGAATTTTAATATTTATATATAATTATTTATATATATAATTATACATATATATATATATATATATTAAATAATAATATTTAATATATATATGTAATGATGAATATCGTGAATTGATTATATATACATATATTATACTTAGAGATAAATTTAATGATCCCTGCGTGATTTTTAGGTATTATATGCCAATACAATGAATTTAGGTGGCGTTATGGTTTGGAGCATCGATACCGATGATTTTCACGGAAATTGCGGAATTGAATACATATTAATGAAATCTATCAATAGAGCTTTTAAAGATAATGAAACGAAAGGAAAAGATGAAAATAAAGGAAATGGAACAAGTAGAATATTTTCCTTGTACAATATATTAACAGTACTTTGTGCCATTGTTAGTAGTTTTACTTTGACAAACTTATAATTTAAAAGAATAGAAAAAAGAAGGAAAATAAATATTGTTTACTTATAGCTACTTAAATTGTTTCACGACTTTCGTCGTAAATAGTATTAGAATATGTATATTATTTGCTTGTATGTGTATGTATTATTTATAATATATGTATAAATAAAGAAATAAATATATATATATATATATATATATATGTATATAAATGTATTATTTATAATATGTACAATAATTAAGGATTTTTCCTCTCACGAAGTAACACTGAATGGCTGTCCGGTGGGAAAAAGGAAAAATATATAAAGAAATTTTTTAATGGATATGACACACAAGAAACTCCACACTATCTGCAACATCACTACTCAATGTGCGTAAATTCATTTGTACATCTGCAAAAAAAATGTTCATATGCATAGAAATAAAAATAACAGAAATAAAGTCATACACACATCAAAAAAGCACGCAATACACATGCATATAGATAAAAGCACACACTCTGTTTTACCGACAAATTAGTCAGTAGTAATAAAGTTCAATATTACCAACCGATTAATTGGTATTAATAGATTCTTGTCTAACCTATTACTAATCGGAAAAAGTAAATTTCTATTTTACCGGCAAATAAATTGATAGTAATAAATTCCTATTTTACCTGCAAATAGATTGATAGTAATAAATTCCTATTTTACCTCCAAATAGGTTGATAGTAATAAATTCCTATTTTATTGATTATTTGTTCTGTAATAATTTTTTTATTGTTTTCTAAATATATAAATTATAATTATTGTTTTCTGATTAGTTGTTTGGTAGAAATTTGTTACCCAGAACGTTTTCTGGCATGCAAATACACCTCTGTAATTTATTCTTTCGATTTTTTTTTACATTTTTTATAGAATGTAATATACATATATATCTCATTGTGTACCACTTGATCAAGATGATCCTACGTCTTTTGACCCTTACGTTGGTTTATTTGCAGATATTTGATCCTTTCCGGGCCTTTTTCAGTTCCTTTTGAAACTATCGGCATTTTTCATTGTATAAAAAAAACCCTTTACTTGGTGAGACTTGGATATTGGATATTACTTTCAATATAATGTATATCATGTTTTGTATGATATGCACTCCATTGCAATATCAAGTCTAATGGCTATTAAAATAGAAATATTAAACTCGAAAAATAGTTTATAATATTTGGGGATTCTCAAATATAAATTAATTTTATTAAATAAAAAATAGATTGAGTATAGACAATAATTTAATGATTTTATAATTAATAGCAATTGAAGAAGAATAGAGGCCATAAATATGAGCAGTTATAAAATATGGTTCATTATAAACTAAGCAATTCCATGCGTAGAGAAACAGCAGGTGGAAAAAAATTAGAAGGAACATTGTCTTCAAATATTGACTAATTTTATTACACTAAGTTTAGGCAGAAGTATTCAATGATTTAATGATTAATAACAGTGAAAAAGGATCAATTTACATAAGCATACTTTTATATTTTATTATTATTATTTCACATATTTTTATTTTATGTAAATAAAATGAGGTATCATTTGAAAATCTCATGATTATAGATTTAATAATAAAGGAATAGGTTTTTTATACGATTAATTTACATTAAATACATTTTAATTATTTTTGTCATGTTATAATAATCTTTTAGAATTATGCCAACTTCACTTAAGATGAAATTTTCTCTAATATTTTGTTTGTAGTAATATATAAATTTGCATCACAAGCTATCTGTGAGAGAAGCTTAACATCTGTGATTGTACGCTTTCGTATAAGCTTTTGATAAAAGGGTTTAGTCATTATTAATTCTGAAGCTTCTTGCACAGTTAATTTATCTAAAGTATGGCGGGGAACTTTTATTTCCATGAACAACTGTTTATCGACCTGTATAAGATTGGAAATTATAAATTTAAACTTATTTGATTTATAAAATCTATATTATAATATAGATTTGCAGTGTACATGAGTGCACACGTATATAAGTTACATATCAAAAATAAATGATAAACTTACGTAAACATTCATTTTCATCTTATAGTCCATATCTATTTCAGGCCATTTTTGCTCTAATACATCTTTATCCAATAGCACTTCCTCTTTATTTATAAGATGATGCGGTATAGAACAAAATGCAGTCCATAATTCTGAAGCAAAATGTGGAACTAATGGCGCAAGCATAATTATTTGTGTAGCTAATGCCCGTTCATATTCACGACTTTTTAATTTACACTCATTACATACTTTTCGTAAACTGAAAATTCACAATATCATAATTAAAATTTATTATTACATATACTATATTTAATTATTAAAACTTTTTATTTGATTGACTAACCTATTTGTAAGTCCTTGCATTCTAGATATTGCAACACTTATCTGTTGCGATTTTATGATATTAAAGGTTACCATTTTTAAAAAATAATTTCTGCTATCAAACATGAATTCATTATCCTTAACGTATTTAGGATCAGTAACTGGTGTTTGAAGTTCTTCTAATGATACATGTTCCCTCATCTTGATAAATTCTTTCAGAGTTAACCATATACGATTTTCCCAGTTTTGTACACCACGAATTGCTAATAAACATAAATAAAATGTTAAGCACTTATAAATTATTTTATAATTTATACAAAATACAACAGATCCTATTATTGTAATACCTTGTACTTATTTAACATCAATTAATATTTATTGAACATTAGCTTAAAAATCTATTAAGAAAAAATTGTACTGTTTGATCTAATTATATTAATGAATGATATATATTAATTTAAAATACATACTATCAGTAGACCAATTTCTGTGGGAAGTTGGAGCTACATCAGCTAGTATTAATATTCTAGTTGTATCCACACCATAATTTTCCAAAAGTTCAAGAGGATCAACTCCATTATATTTTGATTTAGACATTTTTTCCCAAGTAACTTTTATAAGTCTCCCGGTATTTTTTTCATAATATTGGTTATCCGTCTCATCTTTAATTACATCACTTTCTTTTATATACTGTCCGGTATTAGATATTTGGTAAGTTTTTCCCATTACCATACCCTGTACAAGGAGTTGCTTAAATGGTTCACGAGTAGGAACAAGACCTTCTTCATATAAAAAATGGTTTATAAATCGAGCATAATATAAATGGAGCGTAGCTGTAATTATATAATAGCTAAAGAAATATATTGGGCATAAATAAACATGTCAAATTCAATATTTTATCATACCATGTTCCTTTCCACCTATATATAAATCAACAGGTAAAGCTTTTTTGACCTTTTCTACGGAAAATATTTCTTCTTGATTTTTTGGATCAATATATCTTAAAAAATACCAACAACTATCTACAAATGTATCCATTGTATCAGCTTCTCTGATAGCATGATTACCACACTTAGGACATACAGTCTGTAACCATTCTTTGGCATCGAGTAAAGTAAAATGATTTTTTTCTGATAAATTAAAATTAATGTTTGGTAAGATAACAGGCAACTGATTACGTGGCACAGGTTGAATACCACAATTTTTACAATGTATAATTGGAATAGGAGTGCCCCAATATCTTTGTCTAGAAATCAGCCAATCTTTCAATCTGGAGCTTACTATATGTCCACCAATTTTCCATTTTTTTGCTTTAATTAATATTTCATTAAGTTCACACTGCAATTCTTCATGAGAACGTATATTATGTCGTTGAAATGGAATTTCCACGGATTCTGCAAATTTGTAATCTTCAATAGAAGCAGAAGGAATACCCAGATAATTCTCTCTATTTGGTGGAAAAACCAATTCATCAGATATAAATATTGGTAACTCTTGTTCAGTAAAAGGATTTATTACAGTGGCTTTCAGTTTTTTAGTTGTTGCATTAACATTTTCAGAATATTGTTGTTGATTTAATGCATTACTAGGAGAAATAACAACAAATTTTGCAAATTTGACAAATTCTGGCTTATCAGTCCATAGATTCATGATTTTTGGCAATTCTGAGATATCAGAAACTAACTTAAAATCAAAACTTACACCATTACAATCACCTATCCAATTTTTTTGAATTTTTATAATATCTTTCCACTCTTCCAATATTGGATCATTTAATCCATCCAATAATGACCTGTAATATGACATAAATATTATACTTTGTCATATTTTTTTTTCTATTAAAATAATCATAACTGTTAATATACTTAGCGAAGGCTGTAGTTCTAATAAACCATTGATTTAATAATCTTTTTTCCACTTTAGCTCCAGATCTCCAAGAAATATTATTTATATCGACCTGTTCTTCAGCTAATACTGTCTCATCAATGGGATCCCAATTAACATATTCTTCTTTTCTATAAATTAGATCTTTTTCAAAGAGTTTTAAAAATAATTCTTGAGTCCATCTATAATATTCAGGATCACAAGTAGAAATTTCCCTGTTCCAATCAAATGAAAAATTAAGAGCATTTAATTGTTTGCGCATTATATTTATGTTGGTTACTGTCCATTTACTAGGATCAATTTGTTGCTCAATAGCAGCATTTTCAGCAGGTAGACCAAATGCATCCCATCCAATAGGATGAATTACATTTTTACCTATATCAAATATAAAATTTCATTATTAGTTTTTTAAGCATTATTTATGCAAGGTTGACATTTCCATGCTGATTAAATATTATTTTTATTATAGAAAAACAAAAATTTGATAGTATAATTATTTTTTTTACCTGTCATCCTATAGAAACGTGCTATAACATCACTGATCGTGTAAACTCTAACATGGCCCATATGAAGTTTTCCAGAAGGATAAGGAAACATAGAAAGGACATAGAACTTATCCTTTGTAGTATCATTTTTATCATGTAAATTCGGATTCACCTTATTCTTCCAATACAACTCTATTTTATTTTTCGTAGTTATATTAAGATCATCATCCTAAAAATAATATGAATTGTAATTTCAAATGTGAATATTAACATGTTTGTTAATTTTACAATTAAAATAAAACTTAAATATAGGTTATGGAGTAGTGCATGTGAATAAAGTAATCACAATAATCTTGATAATACCTTTAATGAACAAATACCAGTAGAAGCTCGTCTTTTTATAACTATTTTTAAAAAATATTCATGTCGTTTATTAAAAATTGGTTTTAATATATTTATAAAACCATACTTCATGTTTTATATTTTTGATTGACTTTACGAGACAACTCTAGTCAAATCTATATTTATATTCATACTATATTTAATAACTAAATAAACTTATGAAAATTTATTACAATTCAATATTAATATAATTAATGTTTTTTAATTTGTAAAATTAAGATATGTAATTATAACAAGAGCGTTTTTCATTTTTATGAAATATAGTCTATATTTTCGTAAATCATTCCTTTTCCGGTATACATTGGAACGGCACACAAGTGAACGTTATATCAAGTATCGAATCTGTCTTAACTGTAAGCATCTGACAATTTTCTAGTACTCGATTTATAAAATAAATTATCTTCAACATTTTCATTTATTATTAATATTATATATATATATATAATTGAAATTACTTATATTTTCATATTTCATAACATTGTGAGCGAGGTTAGGAATATAAACACATATTGTTTTTACTATTACAATTAGTTACTACATTTTAATACAGAGTTATATACATTTTAAAGTGTTATTTTTTTTTTATTGAATTTTAATATATATATTTATTCCGATGATTTACAAGTTTAATATTAATCTGCATATATATTTAATATATAGTAAATATTTACCGTATTTACCGTATTATTGACAATTAAGTAATATCGTATAATAATATTGTATTCCTTTCATAATATTGATTATATTTTTAACAATTACAGTGTAACAATGGGGAAACGTAATAACATGATCCCTAATGGACATTTCCATAAGGACTGGCAACGTTTTGTAAAAACTTGGTTCAATCAGCCTGCAAGAAAATACCGTCGGAGACAAAATCGTATAAAAAAAGCTCGTACAGTTGCACCAAGGTAATGATCAATAAGTAAATTTAATAATAATAAAATAAAATTTTAAATTAATATAATATAGTTCATAGTTATAGTGCAACTATGAATTTTATGCTTATATTTTTTATTATATTACTCTACTTAATTATTCTTGTTTGTTAGTATAAGACAGACAAGAAAAAAATCTGTAAACATAAATGGTTATTTATGAAATGATTAAACATATCATATATATTTTAGACCTGTGAACCTTTTAAGACCAATAGTACATTGTCCAACATTCCGTTACCATACAAAAGTTAGGGCTGGCAAAGGATTTACTCTTCAGGAACTAAAAGCTAGTGGTTTAAACAAAAGATTTGCTAGAACAATTGGAATTGCAGTCGATCCAAGAAGACGCAATAAATCTATAGAGTCTTTACAAACAAATGCCCAGAGACTGAAAGAATACAAGGCTAATTTAATTCTTTTCCCCATAAATGAAAAGAAGGTATATTTAATAATTTTTTTAATTGTTATTACGATATATTTATATGTGATATATATATTTCAAACTATAATGCTTATTGAAAGGCACTTTGTTTTAATATCATGAGTCATATCTGGACAACTTAATATGTACGAGTTGTAGCAAGCTCATGATTCTCAAATAGATTTTCTGTTTTGTTATCTTCATCTGTTCATAACATTTTTTGTTTGTATTCTTTTACAACAAATTTATTGAAATAGAAGTGATAAAATCAAAAAATTATACAGTTGTTCAGATCTGTTGTATGTATACATTTATCTAATATCATTCTACTTTTATAATGTAATAGCCCAAGAAAGGTGATGCAAGCGAGGAAGAAATGAAAGTGGCAACACAAGTTAAAGGAGAGGTTATGCCTGTACGACGTCAACCAGCTATCAAAACAAAGAAACATGCTATTACTGACGATGAGAAGAAATTCTCTGCATATATAACATTACGAAAAGCTAGAGCAGATGCCAGATTAGTGGGAATAAGAGCAAAACGTGTTAAGGATGCTACAGAAAATCCTGATGATGTTACCAAAATTGGCAAAGACAAAAAGTCTAAGAAGTAATCTTAATTTTGTTCTATTTATATAAGTGCAAAAAAAATAAATTACTTCTACAAAAATATACATGTTTACGTGTATATATATATGCGTTATCATCTCACCATCAACATACAATTAGTATTAATCATCTAACGATGACTATATATTACTATTCCTTTATCATCAAATCAAATTGAACAAGGTTTAATGGAAAAAAAAAAACAGGAAAAATTGATAATATGCAGCAAAATCTATTTAACTAATCAAAAAGTAGAAAAGAATTGTTCCGTATTTTATCTGATCAAAAGGTTGATTTATGTTCTCACGTACAAAAGTTTAAATTAGTTTTTATTGGACTTAATGGATTTTTAATCCTTAATCGATATTTAAATAATACTGTGAAATCTATTTCTTATATCTATAAATTTTGTTATAAGAAGAAAAAAATTGACTCGTGGCCACTCAAATGCTCTTCTACTAATTAATTACAACCAATTATCCGTCTCAATTCAGACCTTTCGTCCTCGATATGATTAATAGGAGGGGCTTAAACATTGACTTATTACTTCAAAAGTTTTATAATGATTCAAAAACACTCGACTGCGATTTGAGTTGAAATTGAGAGTGGATAATTCGTAGATGGCTAAAAATGAGGTAGATCGACATAAAAGAAAATAAAAAATGGACATAAAAAAATAGTGTTAGCGTATATACAAATGGTAACAATATAAACGAATTGGTGAATTGTTAAAAGAAATACAAAAAAAAATGAGAAGATTATCCAGTTAGAATAATAAAGAATAATAAGTTAGAATAATAAAACAAATAAAGAATATATTGCATATAATAAATAGATAAAGAATATATTGTATTAGATCATAGATGAATTTTTCCAGTAGTAATCAGCGATAATTCTAATGTTGAAATAGAATGAACAGTTTATGAGCCAGAAGATGAATTTTCTGTTAAATATTAGAAAAGCAATTAAAAAAAAAGTTGAATATGCAATTAAGACAAGAGATAATTTGGACGGAATTGATTTGAATAGTTGTGCAATTAACAGCTTGAGAATATATTTAGATAATAAATATGATTACCCTGATGCCAAAGAAATTAAGGAAAAGTTGCGTCAATTAAGATACCAAGTAAGAAATCTTAATGACTCCCTTCAATTATATTTAATAAAAAAAATACTAGATCTAAGATAATAGATCGATATAATAAAAAATGTAAATAAAATGCATCTACGTATCGAATATTTTTTTACATTTTTCACATCATAAAATAAAAATAAAATAAGGGTTATTGGATAATAAAATGTATATAAGCATTACAAATTTTACGCACTTTTTTATGTAAAATAAATCAAATTTATGAACAGCTGCGTTACAAAATAAGTTTTCTCTGAACTTATCATAAACCAATTAAAAGTATGAACTTTGATTGGCAAGTGCGTTTCCATCGTATAATTTTACATTGGATTGTTCTTTCAATATAAACAAGTATTAATCATTGATTAATAAGAAAACCAATTTACTTAAATTAATGGTCAATAATAGAATCTTTTTTAATAAGAAAAATAATATTAATATGTTTTATTAATTATTTATTATACGCAATGTAAGGAATACAAATATTTTGTCCAAATAACATATTTGGGGAAATGTACATGTAAACCGTTATCGATATTGAAAACGCTGCCTATTTTTCAATTTGAATGTTTGAAACAGTTTACAGTTGGAAAATAATGTCAGACTTCATTGTAATAAATTCATAACAAATGCAGTGTATTCTCTTAAAGATATTTAAAAAATAATTCTATCTTTATTCATGAAATCAAGTATAATTTTGTAAATATTAATCTTTTTAAATATAGTTCAGTGAGTTCAAGCGAGAGTAAAAACGGAAACTAAAGGAAGATCTAAGACTATTTAATATATTTCAAGAATAATTGAAAAAATTAATCTTATCCAAATCACAATGAAATCTGCGTAAGTTTATCAATACATTCATAATATATTACATTTTAAAAATAATTTGTTGTATATAATTTTTCTTTGCATAACAAAATTTATGTCAAAATGTTGCATATTGTAGTCTTTATAAATTTAGTTTCTATTATTGAAATATTGTTGCAAAAACGATATAAAGATATTTCATTATAATTATGTTTATTATTTTTCAGACGTGGAAAAATGTTAGGGTTATCCCGTAAACCAATTAATCGTATAAGAGGTACTAACATGTTATGTAAAGATCCTGTACAAGTATACTGTCGTTTAAAACCCATGCAATTCCCTAATGATATATCATGTATGAGAGTTATATCTGATACAACAATAGTTATCACACCACCAGAATCTGCAGTTAACTTTCGTAATACTAGTAATAAGGAAATACAAACCACATTTACTCGTGTATTTTCACCAGATGCTACACAAAAGGAAATATTTGATACAGTAGCTTTACCTTTGGTTGAAAATCTTATACAAGGAAGAAATGGTTTATTGTTTACATATGGAGTAACTGGCAGTGGTAAAACATATACTATGACAGGAGATTCTTCTCAAGATGGGATTATGCCCCGTTGTTTTGATGTTATATTTAATAGTATTATGAATTATCAGACTAAGAAATTTATATTTAAACCTGATAAACTCAATGGTTTTGATTTACAAAGTGAAGCAGATGCAATGTTAGATCGACAAAGTGAAATGCATGCTGGTCTTATGTCTCAGAAAAATGGAAAATCTGGGAAACTGTAAGTTAAATGAAATAGGCAAGTTCCAATTTATGTTAATATTATAATACATGTAGGAATTAAGGATATACTGATATTATTTATTTTTAGACGTAAAGTAGATAGTGACAGTGATAGTAATCCTATTATAATTCGTGGATGCAATGAAGTCCAAACTCTTACTATTGATCAAGATAATGCGTATGCTGTATTTGTTACATATGTTGAAATATATAACAATTGTGTATATGATTTATTAGATGATGATGATGTTAGAGCTAAGTATGTCCAATATTTATAAAGTCGTTGTCATGTAATTTTTTTTGACATAACATTGAAATACTGTATATCACACATTATACATTAATATTTTGTTGCAATATTTAGAACATTACAAAGTAAAATTGTCAGAGAAGATGGTAATAAAAACATGTATGTCCATGCTGTCACAGAAGTGGAAGTAAAAAGTTCTGAGGAAGCATTTGAAGTATTTCATCGTGGTCAGAGAAAAAGACGTGTTGCTCATACAGCTCTTAATGCAGAATCAAGTAGATCTCATAGTGCATTTACTATTCGTCTTGTACAGGTATTATTATATATATATTTTACACACATATATATACACATGTATACATATATACATACACATATATTACTTTTTATACTTGTGAATCTAATATATATCAGTAAATAGGCACCTCTAGATTGCGAAGGCGAGCAAATTATACAAGACAAACGTGTGATATGTATAAGTCAATTATCATTAGTTGACTTAGCTGGAAGCGAGCGTACAAATCGTACTAAGAATACAGGGCAACGATTGAGAGAAGCAGGTATATAGTTGGTAAAATTTTTTTATTTCTTCTTGAAATATCTTTCTTTACAAAAAAACAATTATATATAATTTATATACAGGAAATATAAATAATTCCTTGATGACTCTTCGGTCATGCATGGAAATTTTAAGAGAGAATCAAACACAAGGAACAAGCAAGATGGTGCCATATAGAGATTCAAAACTCACACATTTGTTTAAGAATTACTTTGATGGTGAAGGACAAGTCAGGATGATTGTTTGTATTAATCCAAGAGCAGATGATTATGATGAAACAATCGTACGTTATATAGTAGTAATAGTAGTGATATAATAGTAATTATATAATAGTAACATATGCCTACATACATACGTTTATTTTAATTGCATGATTACATTATATCTGTGTAGCAAGTGATGAAATTCGCTGAGGTAACTCAAGAAGTACAAGTAGCAAGATCTACAGTCACAAAACTTGATCTTGGTTATACACCTGGAAGAAGACAAGCTAATAAAGTATATAATAAACGAAATTTAAAATTATAATATCTAATAGTTTATAGATATTTTAATGGAATAATTTTTTGTACAGATATTCAAAGAAGCAAGAAATAGATTGGAGAAAGAAGGTCGTGTAGAAGCTAATGGTTTAGAAATTGATATAGGTTTAGTGTACAGGTAAACCTCATAATTCATTCAATGTAGTATTAATTAATTTTAGTTATTTTATTTTTATTTATTTTATTTCCTTTTATAGCTTGGGTGGACCATTTCCTGAATTAGAAATGAATAATCCACACAATGATCAAATCATAACAAATTTGATGCACTTCTTAGAACAAAGAATAAATAAACGAAATATATTACGTGCTGATTTACAGCAAAAGCGTAAGACATTTATTTTAATTATATGTTGTTTTATATATAACAAAAAAAAACACATTTAACTTAATTATATTTTTATAGAAATTGAATTCAGGAAAATGCTTTCATTGACAGAACAAGAAAATATTAGTTTAAAAGTAGAAAATGCTGCATTGAAAGCTTCGAATGCACAACAAAAGAAAAAGATTTTAGCTTTGGAAGGTCACCTTGGAAAAACAGAAGCGCAAATCGATAGTTTGATGTGCAAATTAAACAATGCAAACGAAACAATAAAAAATATGCAACAGGAGTTAAAAGACAGAGACATGGCATTAAATCAACGTCTGATAGATAAACAAAGGGTCAAACAAAAATACAATACCAAAATACAGGTAGAAACTGATAAAATGAATAAAGAATTAGAAGTAAAACTTCGTCAACAACGTGAACAACTTCAGAATCAAATGAAAGCGCAAGATGATAAATTGAGACTGATGAAACAAATTTTAGTAGATGAAAATGACATTAATTCAGGAAAGGTTGTATCCAAGGATGTACCACCTGTTACACCTGTTCGTGTAGGAGATGTTACGAAAAGATTAGTACCTTGTACAGATGGAAGATCACGGAAAGACAAAGCAATAATATCAAATCCAAGATATAGACGTTCTCAAAGTGCAGATAGATGGATCGATCACAGACCTGGAGCACTTGTTCCTCTTGGAACAGTCCTCCAACCATTAATGCATAGGAGACGAAGTGTTAATCGACTTACAGATCCAAAAGAAATTACAGATGGCGCGTCTAGATATTGTCTTGTAGCACAAGAACATGATACGGATGGAGAACTTGAGACGAAACTTTATAAGGGAGATATTTTACCAACTTCTGGCGGAGGAGCTCAAGTAGTATTTCATGACATGGAATGTTTAAAACAGTTATCACCAAAAGCAAGAAAACGTAGTGGACCAGCAGAAGTAGATGCTCAAATAAGTTTAACGAATCACAGTTTAGAAGCACATAATAAAAGGCCACGAGTAATAAATTAATATAATCTTTGAAAAAAAAATCTCTTCAAATTTCATATATTTTGATATAATTTGCTCTATACTAAGAGTATTATTTCAAGAGTTAATATTTAATTTATATAATATTCAATTAAATGTTTTCATCATGCCTTTTTTAAAATAACGATACTGGCAATTCTTAATATTATAAGAAATTTTTTAATATTGTAGATTTTTGTAGAGACATCACATTAATACTACATGAACTTATTTATTATATTTGGAAATAAGAGCATTTCAATTTTTAATGAATATGCTCCATTTTTATACAATCAAGATCTTAAATAATAATAATAATGTTTTTATATGAAATCAGTTTTAGATTGTATTCTAATAAAACGTTATTTACTTTTTTAAGGAATGCATATATCTTGAACATAAACCAAAAATAACAATTGTTTTAAAAATTAAAAGAAAATTAATTTTTATTTAAATGAAAGTCGGTTGACATTAAATTTTGCAGAAACTTTTCAAAAAATGAAATGATTAAAAAGTATTAAAATTTGCATATTGTATGAATAATATAATGCGTGGTTATAAATAATATAAATGACTAAAATTTTTTTTATTACTAATGACCATTATCGTGAATTTTTTTTGATTACCAATAACCATTATTGCTTACAAGAATTATTTTTTGGTTACTGGCGACCATTATCGGTGACAAAAGTTTCGTTTTGGTTAGGAGTATCCTTGGAAGATTCTCCAATTATTAATACTTAGAAGACGAAGTATTAATCGACGATGTTTCCTAATCTTTGCCTTTTGCTCTATCGCAATAGATGTTTAAACTGTAAATTTTAAAAAACCATAAACTGCATCATTTTTTAACAGTAGCAGTTTTTTTCCTACATAATAAAAGATCACTACAGCTGCAATCGAATTCTTGATTTTTAATTATAATTTAAGATTTAACCACAATTTATAAAAATTCCCTAAAAATAATTGACCTTTCTGCAATTTCAATGTGATTTCATTCAAATAAGTTGGTACTTTTACAATATTTTTGATCTTGATACATTCCTCTTTCAATAAAGCTATCATTTTTTTAATTTTCGTTTCAAAACTCTTTGTGCTCTATAAATCGCTGTAACATACCGTATATTGAGTTCCAGTGAGTCAAAACATGAATTAGCGGTTTTTTTAAACGTAAATGATCCAATGAGTATCTGAAAAAGTAATATATTATTAATAAACTGCTATGGCGGGTATAATAATAAGAGAAATTACATTAATATGCCTAAATTTCAGAGTTTTTAATACTTTTACAATTTTACGAACTCGATATAAAATATCAATTTTATTTTCGGAAAAAAAATCTAATATTGAAAGTTGCAATGTACTGTATACTTTATTGATAGAATCGTGTTCTAATGAACACAATTGTTCTATTAATGTTTCTATATATTGTTCATGATTTCTCTATATTTAAGAAATTCTCATCTTCTTTAACTTCAATAAAATTTTAATAGAATTTTGTTGAAAAAATATTATATTCATTAAATAAATATTTCAATAAAATTTTCACTAAAAAATAATTCGACAGCTTTCAGTTATTACTACAAATAAAGGACGGAATTTTTTAAGTATCAAATTCATTCAAAACATTTTCGAATTCTTCTTTTAAATTATCGGCTATATGTCTTTTATGAAACTCTTTCATCGCCATCGTTATATATTACTCAATTATACCTTGAAGTTGTATCTATTTTTGACGGAATTTAATGGAAAATATTTTTCTTCTATCACTAATATTTTTACTACTATGTAACCCTCAAATTTCTCCTTTTCTTCTCTACATATTTTTAAATGATGAGTAATTATACACCTTTTTATATCCGTAACATGCGATCTTTCAAATTTCAGTTCACATATTTTACGTATACTCTTATTTTTGTTACTATCAAAATGAAAAAATTTGCGTACAAAGATATTTTTCTATCGGCTCATGATATTAACACGGATACGAATTTGAATGTGAATTAATAACAATAAAAATAAACTAATGAACTAATAATAATTGAATACTTCTTTATTGCTAAAACTAATATTAAAAATAAGCTAATGAATTAATGATTTAATAATTTATTACAATAATAATTTATTGTCATATAAATTTAATCTTGAACACATCAAAGCAATAATCTATCGTGATCTCAATAACTTACTGAAACTGAATTGTAGATAATATAATACAATATGCATCTACCTTCCATGTGTCGAATATATAAACATCGCAAGATGTAAACAAGAAGAGAGGTGATGTCCAATTGAATCGTCTTCGGTCAATGAGGCAGAAAATATAAATTCCAAAGAGCTTCTAAAAATAAACAATAACAAAAAAAAATGTGTCATAAAGACTGAAATAATGATATATTGAAATGAAAAGAAACATGTAATGCCATATGTAGCAAGACTTGATATAATTTGTCAAACTATTCTTGCTTTAACAAATTACTATGGAAAAAACTTTTTCAGCTCCAAAACTGATGTTGAATGATGGGCAATGCAATTTATCACTGCATAATTTTCATGAAGTATTATTTGTGAAAACTAATATAGATTTTACTCATCAGTTAATAAAATATACAATTATAACTGAGTTTTTATTCATTAAAATATATAAATTCTATAATTCATTGTAATTCATTGTACATCGTTATGAATACTAATTATTAATCACATTAATAAAAAAAATTTGATAATGATTGAAACCAAAACAAAACTCCTGTAATCTATATTGATTAACCAAATAAAAGTCCCATCATTGATTACTCCTAACCAAAACGGAACTTTTGTCACCGTTAATGGTCGCCGGTAACCAAAAAATAATTCTCATAAGCAATAATGGTTAATCAAAAAATAATTTGCGATAATGGTTATTCGTAACCGAAAAAAAATTCTCGTTGTCTATAAGAGTTATGCGTAACCAAAAACAATTTCCGTCATTGATTATGGTCATCAATATCCAAAACAATTTCAATCATTTATAATGATTATTCATAGCCAAAATCATTTAAAGAAATATATTAATTTTTATATCATAACTTTTAATCTTTAGGCTAAACAGTTGTGGTCTCTGATTTTGAGACTTTTATATAAACATTATACTATAAAAGACATCTAAATCATAATGATTATATGTTCATAATAATATTGAAAAACAAAAAAAATCAATAATTATTTTTTACTTTCGAAGTACATATTAACATTAGACACATATTCGGGATCATTCATTTTTATTTATTATAAGATATATGTACGTTTTTAAAAATTATCTTATTACGAAAAATGTGTAACAAGAAATATATGAAGAATATTACATTGCAATCGCGCACCGAAAACACACTTAATCTGCATAATGTTATACTACAGATATATTTACCAATTAAATTTTTTTCTTTTTATTATAAACGTTGTCGACGCAGTTGATTATCCAGTTGAGCTAATTGACTGCGAAATCCATAATTCGGATGAATATCGCGTTTTTCTCGTACTATTCTTATTGCATCAACAGCCAACATATTCTTCTTTATCATCAAGTATGCTAAGACGCATGTTGCACTGCGAGATACTCCCAGCATACAGTGTACAAAAACTTTACCTAATATATATGCAGATATTATGATTAAAAGTATCACATAATCACAAACATACACACCAGATATTTAAAAAAGTAATATTATTGGATTATCTGGAAAATTTATTCCATTTTTATATATAATCGATTTCTTTTATTATAAATACAAAACAATTTCCAGATAATACAATAGTAATATATACAGATAATAGTTAACCAATGACTTTAATTATCTTTTTTATAAATGCAATTAATAAAAAAAACTTTGTAACAAAATTGTATAGTTTTTAGATGATACACATGAAATACATTATTTTTACAATGTCTTTTTAATAAGATATTAATATCTTCTGTAACTTACCATTCCTTTAGTGGTAACATTCTTAATAATAAAAGTGAGGAATGTTCTGAATTCAACTTGATCTATATAAGTAAATATATAAGTAAAATGAATTTCGTTTATGAAAGATAATAAGATCTATTTTGTGTATCATATCTTTGTGCAAAAAAACTGTACAAATTTTTTGTAAAACATTTCCCAGTAATTACATATGCAATAAAGATAATAAAAATCATAAAACTTAATATTCCAACATATATAACTACACATATATAAATACGTACATATGTATCAAAATTTACCATTACTAGAAACAGCTTCATCGATAAAAGATGCTGCAGTGTAGAAATACTTGCTTATGTCAGCAGTTGGATGATCAGCCAGTGGTAATCCAAGATATTTTATTGTTGTATTTATATAATAATTTTTATCAGTATTTACAAATCCAAATTTCTTCCCTTCTGCAGCATTAAGTAAATGTGTTATACCAAGCATCGCGAGATAACTTTTATTTTTTGCTGTGGCACTGTTGAATTAAATAATTTATTAATTATAATTTAATAATTTATTATTATAACAATGTGAAAAGATAGAAATTATTTTTAGAGTAAGTACTGGAAAAAGAAGTCATAGGTTTTCTATTAAATTATAAAATAAAATCTGAGATCTTTCACTTGCAAGGTGACTATTCTTCCAACTTAATTACCCACTAGACGCAACTCAAACTGTCCTAATCTATATAAACTATAAGTTCAATAATTCCAATGCAGATACTAACCCATCTCCTATATATATTCCAGGATATACTTCATCACAATCGATTTCTTGTTGTGCACAATAATATGCAACATCATCCCGCTCTGGATCAAAACCAGGCAATGGTTTGAAACCAGTTTTCACAGAATGCAAGGTTTCTGTTAACTGACGTTCTGTGGTTTCACCACCTGGTAAATGTTTCCTGAAATCCTATAAAGAAATATTTTATGTTAATTTAAGGACTTTATATATTATATAATATAACAAGGAATAGAAGAAAACTGTATAATATATTTCTTATATGAAAAGAAAACTAAAAATATTGTAAAATGAATCTAAAAGATTTAAGTATTAAACAAATGAAATTTAAATAAACAATACATATAATCCTGTATAAGCAATAGAAAAATACCTCAAATAAGTTTAATTTAATATTAGAAAAATATTTTATTTTATCATACATGATCAGTTACATTTAAACCCAAAAAATTAATATTTAATACATATTAGATACTGTTTAAATCTCACCCTATCTGCGTCGCGCCACGAGAGTCTCATCGTAAAGACTTTAATCTAAGGAAGAGAATTCCGAAAATCAGCGAAAGACGGTAAGACGTACGCCCGGGAGACATTTTATTTATTTTTAAATAGTCTTACGAAACGTCAATCAAGCTAAATCTAGTTCATGAAGACAAAAACGAATGTAACATGAAACAACGAAACTTAAAATGTATACATATAAAGATATGTAGTAAAAACTACATTACTTACATCATTTTTAAGCTCGCTGTTATTATCCATAAAAATGTATTTAATGAAATAATTTAGTGTTGTTATAAACGTTTATTATGATATAATTAGAATCGAAACTACGATTACGTGAATTGTTTTATAGTTTATATATATTTATATATCTATTTTACTTTCTATGTGTGTGTATATATATATATAATATATATAAAACGTTTTTATATATATTTACAAATTTATGACATGACTTTGCAATATCATACAAATACTGTTAGATGTATAGAATCACTTCAGATAAACAAATCTCTAACATCTAAAAGATATAATACACTAGGGTCGCCAGTTATACCATATTTTCATTCCCTACATATCCTTCAAACGAAATTTCTCTAAATCTTCTTCGTTTTTATTAAAAAATATTATAGTATTTTTAAATGTATCAGAAAATACGCTTATTAAATCAAATATATTAACTTAATTTTTGAATATAGATGATACGAATTTCGAGATGAGGCGAATAAAGATTTATTGGAGATATATCGAAAATTAGAAAAGAATCTATTTTTTGAATAATGAATATAAGCAATGCTATAAAGCGTTAATAAATATAGAATATAATATATTACGAAATATTTAAATTACGTGCAAATTAAAGTCGATTATTTCCTCTAATCTTATTATGTGTATGTGTATTTTATGATTTGTGTGTGTATATATATATACATACCATAAATACGGATGTGTTCAATCGAGAAAATGGATTTGTTACTATACAGTGGTGAATTTTTTAGTTTTGTTTATAGTATCTATTAAAGTTATCTCTATGATCTGTTGATAGTACATAGATATATAAAATATTATTAATATATTTTTTTAAATATTACTCTGTAATATAGGAAAATAATTAAAAGTAGGTGGGAATCATGGATTTACTTAGTGATGACTCATAACGCAAGTCAAATGCCTAAGAAAATATGGCGGTGCACAGACACGATCAGTGATACTTCTTTGATATTTTCTAAAGTATATATTTTGTTTAAGGTTACGTGTGTAATCACTCCTATCGTGATAATAAAATTAGACGATAAAACGTAAAAATGAGTTTCTTTACCAAAGTATTTGGTGGTAAAAAGGAGCCAATTGCTCCTTCAACGGCCGAGGCAATTCAAAAATTACGTGAAACGGAGGATATGTTGATAAAAAAGCAAGATTTTCTTGAAAGTAAAATTGAACTTGAAATTCAAACTGCAAAAAAGAATGGAACCAAGAACAAGAGAGGTATTTTATCTATTGCTTTAGATAAATCTTCAATTTGTTTTTATTTTTTTTTTCTTTTGATAATTAAAATTAATATCAAATTAAAATAACTTTTAATGGTTAAAGTCATCTGTCATTATGACATCTTTTAGTACTTCTGTCAAGTTTTGTTCCTTTGCAATTTTTCATTATTTCAAACACCTTCCAATTTTTTATAATTTGAAACAATATATGTGTATATTCATACATATATACGATATTATTATATATATGATATTATTTAACATTTAATTTGGAATTAGCTATATATTATTCGATATACTAATGAGGAGACGTTTGTTTTGTATTTATATGTTATTTACAGCGGCTATCCAAGCTCTTAAAAGAAAAAAACGTTATGAAAAGCAACTACAACAAATTGATGGTACTTTATCGACGATTGAAATGCAAAGAGAAGCTCTAGAAAGTGCTAATACAAATACAGCAGTTCTTACTACTATGAAAGGTGCAGCAGATTCATTGAAAGCTGCTCATCAACACATGTAAGAAATTTGTTTTTGTTTTTTTTTTCTTTTATAAGATACTAAAAATTTTTCTTTATTCAAGAATATTCAGATTAGAAAGATTGCGTTAATGCTATATTGTGATTACATCAGAGTTGTGTCTTGAAAATATTCTCTATATTTATTTTATTATAGGGATGTTGACCAAGTTCATGATATGATGGACGATATTGCTGAACAACAAGATGTTGCTCGAGAAATTTCTGATGCCATATCTAATCCTGTAGCATTTGGTCAAGACATAGATGAGGAAGAACTTGAAAAAGAATTAGAGGAACTTGAACAGGAACAACTTGATAAAGAATTACTTGGTATTGAATCTACAGATGAATTGCCAGCAGTACCTGCTACGACTGTTCCAGCTGTTCCAACTGCTCCTGCAAGAACTCGTACAAGTAATGATTCATATGACAATAAAAGTGAAATATCTAACAGCATTTTATATATTCTTTCAATATTATATAATATTACTATTTAAATACTATTTATTTTTTATAGAAGCTAAACCAGAGGAAGATGAGGATTTAAAGGAATTAGAAGCATGGGCATCGTAATTAAATTGAATTTCTAAAAAAAAAAATATTGCCAATTATTAATCTGTACATTGATGATTTTACAGAGTAATAGCTTCAACATTTAATGTCAATATCTTGTACCAATTAATTTGAAATTCCTAAATATAGTATTTTATTTTTTATGCACAATTGTTAGAAAGGAGAAAAAATCTATCAAAACCAGTTTGCAAATATTGATTCATAACTTGTAATTATAACATCGAAGCGGAATGTACTTCATTCAATATCTTATGGTTTTTTTTTAAGAAGAAGTAAATATTTATGAATGAATGATACATCCAATAATTGCTATAACTATCTTTCTTAGAATAAACAAATTTGTGCTTTATATAAAAATTATATATCGAACTATTATTATAGTACCAAACTAATATGCAAAAAAACTCTTATCATTATATCATTCTTTTGTTTTAAGTAATATTTTAAATAATAATTTAAATAACAGTTTAAAAAGAATGCTTACAGCATTAAAATTATGCAGAATAAATAGAGTTTTAATTATTATATGAAGTAATATATAAATAAATTTTAAAGAATAAAATTATCTTAAAAACTGCAAATATGTAATAATTTATATAATTGGACAAATTGCAATTTTTTGTAAGTTTATAATTTCACAAGTTTTGTCACAGGTAGTACAGAATAATATACAGGAAATGACGTGTAATATGAATTTATGAATTTTTATTGCTTCAAAGACCAAAAATTTGGTATGTCTTTTTGAATATGTCCCATTATTTGCACAATTTATATATTTGTAAATAAATGTTACTAAAATAAATACTTGAAAATATAGTGCAAATTGTATACTATAAGCTGTTAATTTTATAATAGTTAACAAAAAGACTATATATCTAAGAAATAAGATTAAGAAAGTGAAATTAGTATGTAATTTCTTTTTTCTTTTTTTTATCCACAATCATGTTTTACTTATGAGATCTTAATATATTTTCTCATATGTTTATATATGAAATATATAATGATGAAATGCCGTATTTCTATCGTGATATATCGCTTTGATAGGATGTAACTGGTGTGGGAATATATTTTTTATTAAGTTTACTGTTTAAGGCAGGAATTGGTAAAGGATGAATATGAGGTTTTGCAGAAAACCTACATCCAGCAATATCTATTTCATAATAGGATGTAGGTTCCATTATAAAATCTGTTGTAACAATATTCGTGCTGTTTTGAAGATTCATTCCAGGTAAACCAATGAAACCAAGACATATAAGTTTTTCTGTAGCAAAGCCATATCTATAAAAATGAATTTGTTATTAATAAAATAATTATAAGTAAAATATAGAAAAATATTTCTTGTACAGATATGTGCTCTGAACTTTAAATTTATTACAAATATTTACCCTGCAGATGTAATAGTTCCAACAAATTCACCATTTCGATAAATAGGTTCTCCACCCCATGCCCATATATTTTTATTTGCATCTAGTTCGTTGAGCATAAACAATACTAATCTCTTAGTGACACCTTGTTCTTTCTGACGTTGTAATGCAAATTTTCCAATGAAATATTCTTTCTTTAAAATGTAAAAAAAAAAAACAAACTTTTAAATGCCATATTTATTTAATTACATTCAATGAATAACTGTATTTACTTACATCCAATTTAACACTGTATCCACATCCTGCTTCATAGGGTGTAACAAATGGTGTCAACTCTTCTGCCCAAAAAGGAATAAAACGTTCTATTCTCATAAAGCGTTGTGTAAGCACACCAACATCTCGCACACCATAATCTTTACCAATTTCCATTAACGTTGAATATACGTGCAGCGCATATTCAGAAGGTATATACAAACAATATCCAGATTCACCGGTATGCGTAAATGCCATAACCATTACATCTGAGGCATATGCTACATTTACTGTCTGTATAAAAGAAGTACAATTTTTAGATTTATATATTTACATCTCTACAATAAAGTTGGTACTTACTGCTCTATCAATAAACTATAAATACCTTGTATGTGAAAGGGGAAAGATTAATGTCTGAATTAGAAAGCTCAGAAAGTAATTCAGTAGATTTAGGTCCTACCATGTTAATAACTGTATATTTTGAAGTCACATCATTAAGACCAACAGAATGATCGTGCGGTAAATGCCTATGTATTAGAAAAATGCTCTAGTAAGTAAATTATTTTTATAATAATAATAAAACAATTTATATAAAATCGTATTACTTGAATTATACTCTATTCTTATGCAGATTATACTATAGTCAACAAAACATTTTCAAATACTATTAATTACCTGGACATCCATTGATAAATACGTGTTTGTTGTGAAGTTGGTGAAACCATGAAGTAACTATTTTCTGCTTGACGAACTAGCATACAATCATTCTCATAGCCACCTCTTTCATTTTGCATACCGGTATGCACTATGCCACCAATTGGTATATTTGCATTATTAGAACATAATTTTTGAAGGTAATTTACTACTTCCAAGCGACTAGACTATATCAATCAAAATGTAAGTATTTAAAATTTGAAACAATCATTTCAATGAAATTGAAATTTATCGTAATTATTTCTGTACTTACTTTAATTTCAATTTTAGAAAATGAACTCATATCTATTATTCCTACACCCTCTCGACATGCTTGAAACTCTTCCTTCATGAAGTCAAAAAATTTAGGTTTATAAAAACTTCCTAATGGCATTACTGGTTTCTTTTGTCCTCCTTTCAATATAAATAGTATAATTGAATAAAACAAATTAGCACACACATTGACATAATAGAAATAAAATAATATTTACTCACGACGATAATTTGAATCGAAATAAAGTGGTCGTTCATATGCCATTTTAACACCAAATATAGCTCCATGATCCTCGAGAACAGAATACAATGGCGAACAACGTAATTTACGGGCGTATTTGTATTCACTTTGATGAGGATAGAGAATAGCATAATTTCGTCCAACTACTTCTTTAATTCTTTGCTGTAAATACTGTTTATTATTATGCAAATCTAAAAATCTTTGCACATTAAATGGAAGGAGTTCTTGGGTAGATTCACCATTTATTAAACATTCGGCAACTTCTTTTCCAATACCTCCCGCTCCTTGCAAAATTAGATGAATTATGAAAGTTGATAGAATATTTATAAATGCAAAGATTAGATATACCGTTTACCTTGTAACGAATTTCCATTCATTCCCACAGCAACAAAGTAGTTTTTCACTTCAGGACTTTCACCTAAAATCCATCTACCATCTGGAGTAAAATTATCTGGATAATTATATACATCTGGTTTCTTTAAACTTTTCAAAATTGGTATTCTATGTATAACTTTATCCCAAAGAGGTTTCCAATGAATAGGATCATCCTTTACGTGTTGTGTCCAGTTTTTAGATGGAACTAATCCACTTTCAAATGCAGGTTTAGCTTCAGCTTCAAACCAACCAACCAATAGACCACCTTTTTTATATAAAATAACTTTACTTAATTTCGTATAAATTATAATATATTATAATAATAATATCATCTTCACTAATGATGTCAATCATGTTATACAAAGTATACCTTGCCATTCTCTTATATACGAATACGAGTCGAAATCTCGAACGCATGGTAAATTTATTTTCAATTCTGATGATAGAGGAGGTGTAATTGCATAAAAATGTTCTGCAGGATATGCCGGTATTCTTACAGGTGGATTACATCTTAAACCTAATTCACGAGCCCACTATATTGTTAATTTAAAATACAGATTCATATTGTAAAATAAATATCAAATAAAATGTTAAAATTAAATGAATCAATATCAGCTTTACCATTCCTGCACAATTAATGAAATATTCACAAATAACCATGCCCTGATCAGTTCGCACACTTTGTACAGCTTTATTTTTAGTATAGACTTGCTCTATGCGGCAATTTTCAATATATCTTGCTCCTCCTTGTTTGGCTAATTTTGCTAAAATTTCACAAATAGCACTGGGATCTGCTACTGCATCTTCTGGTACCCAAATGGCTCCTTCAAGATCATTTACATGCAGATATGGATGTAATTGTTTCAGATGATCTGTATCTAAAATCTATTCACAATAATTCTTTTTTATCTATATTAATTTTATAATATATTATATCATAATTTTTACCTCACAATGTAAACCAGTTGGAACATTATATGCCATCCTTCTTTTTAAAGCTATTATCCTATCTTTTGTTTGTGCTAAATTTATGCTCCCACATTGTTTCAATCCAATATCATATCCCATTTCTTGCAATTTCTGATATAATTTAATACTGTAAGAAATCAAGTTCCTGTGAGAAATTGGTTTGAATAAACCAAGAGTTCCAGATCCAAAATACGATGTCCCACTACCGATCCTATAAGTGTATAAGACGAAAGTGATTTTTTTTGCTTTTAAATTATAAAATATAAAATAATGAAAATAATTGATCTTATTGAAATTACCTGTTTTGTTCCAATACAAGAACATCGTGCCACCCATTAAGGATAAGGTGATAAGCGACAGAATTCGCAACTGTCCCTGCACCTGCAATGACAATCTGTGATTGGGATGGCAAAGTAACATTTTCATTTGAGTAATTTAAGTAATTTCTACAATTATTAGCATTCTTGCTAATGCAAATAATTTTTTTATATCCATAAACTTCATTTTTATTGGTTAAGTATGAGTAAAATTTTTTATTCTTTCTTATATCTTTCTTTTTTAGTAACAATATACGGATACATATTTTGTGAAGCTGACTTAACATCAACTTTATTTTTTCTTAACGTTAATTTTACTGTTCAATCGAAAAAAATATATAAATTTTAAAACACTATTCAAAGGCTCTTTATACGTTTTGCCGTATATAGAACACCTCGTCAATTAGAAATATTAAATTAATACGTGTGTACTAATATTCAAAGAATCGTGAATATTTGTAAAGAAATAATTTAGCAATACTACTAAAATCTAAAATTGAAAATCTATTTTGGAAGAGGAAGAAAATCAGAGGAAGAAAGAAATAATTTCAAGTACAAACTTAATTTCTTACCGAAATCAAGAAAAAATGATATTTTATATTACATAAAATACACAATTTAATCTTGATTTAAATTATTATAATTTTATATATAAGAAACTTACTTTTAGATAAAAAGTAATGATCGATAGATCATATGGTTATTCAATGTCAACTGTTCGAATAAGCCCGGGAAAATACTAATCAACTTGAATCGATTCTCTTGATTTTCAAATAAATCTTTTATTTTGATCTTCATCTATCACGAATAATTTATTAAATGAATTTGGTAATTTTGCTAATGTCGCCAGTAAAATTCTCTCAACAACGATATGATTTGGTTAGAATATTAACATTTAAATTCACAAAACCATGTGGAGGGTTATTTTAACATTCTTTATATCAAAGATATCATGGATTTTTCTGTTTGTTGTATTGTATATCGCTATTTTTATTATAATCTCAGTAAGACTAGACAAGAGCATACATAAAAATATTTAATATTGTTGAAATTATTTAAAAAAAAAATAATTATTATCATTTTATTTCAGAATAACGACGACAGGGAGGAATTAAAGAAACGTGTTAGTATATCTTAAATCGTAAAAAGATGTGGTGAAAAATATTATATATATATATATATATATTAATTATTACATTTATTTATTATCTTTTTATATTATTTATTTATTATTTATTTATTACTTATTTATTTATTATTTTACTATAGATTTTAGACGAAGGAAGAAACACCAAGATTACTACGTTCAATGAAGTAATTTATTATTATAGATTATTTTTATTTTTAATAAACATAACATCTTTTTTTATATTAACGTTTAATTATTTCATATAATCTTTATGAATGACAATTAATATACAATGCGCTTAGAACCAAGAAAATATGGATATGAAACTGCAAACACTTACGGAAAAACTTACAGAGAAGGAGCGTATGGTTAGATTTAAATAATTTGATTATATATACTATAAGAGCAATTCGTAGTTTTTAATATTGTATACTTTCTTTTTATAAATATTTCACTAATGATTTATTTCTCATAAAATGGGATAAAATGTAGCTAAAGCAATCGCAGTATAAAATAAAAAGTGTAGAAAAGGCATTGAACGATATAGAAAATAAAACTTCAACTTGTCGAAGTCGTTACAAATCTTTAATAAGCGATCTGAAACTAGATGTCCATAAAACTGAAGAAGAGGTTTGTCCTCTATGAATATTTTTACATATCGTATTAATATCTTACATAAATATCGATCTTATTATTAGGTGAAATCTTTACAAAGTCAGGTTTCAAATTTGTCTCTTCGACGAGAAGAATTAAAGAAGGAGATTGTAAAGGTACTGCAAATAAGCTATTAAGCTACCATGGGCATTAATATTGTAATGAATTATTGCTTATTAATACGTCATAATAATAAAAAATTATCTGTTAAAAAAATATAAGATGTCACTTATGATATCGTCGTTATAGCAACAAAAAGAATTTGAAAAGATGCTTATCCATTTTACCAAAGATCTGGAAAACAAAGGAAAAAGATACGGTACATTGATATAAATTTTTTTGATATTCTATTATTATTATCATCTTTTTAATAGTCTATTATTATTATCTTTTTTCTTTCATATAGTTTCCGGTTGTGAGAAATCCAGATTTTCTCTTTACAAAACTTCTGTTGGTTTTCGATTATGAACTATGTAGGAAAATATTTCCAAATAAAATACTATTTATCTTTGAATTTAATCTCTGTTATTCCTTATATAATCAAATAATTTATAATATTGATAATAATCAATAATTATTAAATCTTGAGACAATCTTTTATTTACTATAGATTTTCCTATTCACTCTGTATATACATTTGAAATAATTATTCTCATACAATTCGATTACAATAAAATATTTAATGCAAAAGAAATGCTATTTATATAATTATTGAGATCATAATTTATACATTTAAGAAATAATTAAGTAAACGATAATTTAATAAATTTTATACGAATTTATTTTGAGGCGAACACGTAATACTCAGCGATTTCAACGATAAATATTATCTATGCTGTATCATGTAATATGTGAATGCATTAACAACGAATTAAACAAATAAACATTTGGCATAATATTAGATTCTATATAATAGTGATTAGATATTTGTACGTAGGATAGAAATTATGCGGTATGACATATTAAGGCACTTTCTTGTTTTTTCGTTATCTTGCCGATAATTTTTTCTTTTTCCTCCTTTTCCTTTTAATGTGTCAGTATTTTACGCATAATTCTTAAAATAATTCATTCAATTGACTTCTACAATAACAATAATAATAATAAGAAAAAAAAATTATAGGACCGTAGTGCATGCACTATAATATATATAATTTTGATCAAAATAATATGATCAAAATAATATATATATATATATTTCGTTATTTTTTTTTTTTGATAGTGTAAAATTTCATCGACAATAATATCACATGTTGCCTCAAGATTATTTTAACTTTTACATTGATAACTAAATCATTGTTATTTGAGATGTCATCAGTGAGTCAGTCACTTACGATTACATCGTAAAACGGACATAATAATTACACCAAAATATGGTATCTCTTCTGGTTGTTTTATCCATTTCATTTTCACTTTCGTATAGTGTCTTCTGAAAGCATAAAAAAGAAATCTCATATCGTTAGTCGCGATTGTAACATCGTTGTAATTAATACAATCAAAGAGAAATAAAAAATCAGAAGAAAATTACCATTTGAAAGGACATTTGACGCATTTTTCACTCCTTTTTCTTACTTTCTTGTTTTTTTCTATTTTCTTTTTTCTTTTTTTTCTTTTTTCTTTTCTTACAACTCTGTATGATGCGAAGGGAATTTCTTGAGTACCGCGTGATAAAGATTATAAAAAGCGTAAAAGCTAACGCTTAATATAACAACGAGAGCAGAGCCAAAAATCCAAGAAAGAAAATTTCCATCTATTATGTCCGAAGCTTCTTTCCTTTTACGTGCACTGATCTCGCCCAGAGTCGTTCCCTTACGTTCTTCCATCAATCTCTTCATATTTGCTAATTTTTCTCGCAATTCGTCTACGGACTCAGCGATGTCTTCGATCGATTCACCTTCCGGAAAATCTAAAACTGTAATGAGTATGGAATACAAAATCGACAACAAACACGTGCGATTATATAAAAGATTTGAACTTTTCGATTGTTTAATATAAAAAATTAAAAAGAAAAAGAAAACAAAATATAGGAAAATAAATATTTTTCAAGAATGTGAGTAGTTTTATCTACTATGATACAAATCGGGAAAGTACGCTAATAGTAAACAAAATGAAACACTTGTTATTAGAAGAAATTTTAATACAACGATTATAAATAAATTTTCTAACTTCCTCATGATGATAATCCATAAAAGAAATTATTTCTAAATTCTACAATATATTTGATTTGCAATTGTTTTCATAATATTCTATTTAAAATCACATACATATATCGTACACATATAATTAATTCTTAAGAAAAATTATAATTTACTAAAAATGTGAAATGCATATATAGTGCAAAGACATATAATATATCACAAAGAAAAAATATATATATGTACAGTAAAACAATATTAAATGTTTAAAAAAATTGTAATATGTATTTTATTAAGGAAAAACAAAAAATAGCAACATATTTATTCAATAACGTTTACTTGGTAATATGCTCACACTTACCGCTTCCTGACGTACAAGTATGCGTTACGGCTTTCATATCGCTTTTCTTTTCTCTATTTTCAGATCCGTCTGCCTTACGTTGGTCCAAAGGCTGAGACGCAACACTGATATTGATCACATAGCATCACGGGTGTAGCGCGATTCTCTCTTCCGAAAGTGGCGCCCAATTGATCTATCGACGTGACGTACTCTTACGTACATCTTGTTTTATTTATTATTAATTTTTTTTCTTTTAAATATTCTTTTTCAATAAATTTTTCTTTTCGAATATCTTGATATAATGATTTATAATAAACACAAAATATATTTAAAAGGAAAAATAATAAAAATTACATTGCTATATTAAAGACTCTCTTAAAAAAGAAAAGAGTATTTTTCATAAAAAAAGTTTCTTTACGATATTAAAAAATATACCACATCGTTAACTGAAATATAACATGATAAAAAAATAACATGAAGATGTAGTGAAAACGATTGAATAAAAGTAATCGAATTTTAAACTTGTATTATAAATTATACATAGTAGACTAGCTTTCATAATTTTTCTCAATTCATAATATGAGTCAAATAAATATAATCAATCGTAGGACGCAACAGATAATTACAATTGGTTACGATACAAATGCGTGATTTAATATAAGCGAATCAGCTTCGAGTTTGCAAATTATTTCAATAGGATTGGTTGGTAATGGAATGACTAGAATTGGTTAAATCAAAAACCTATGTATCGTATAAGGTAGATGTTTTTTTAAATATATAATTTGATGAATAGAAAATACCATTGAGCTTGATTATAGTAATATTGAATGAATTATTTATATATCTTTCTAAGCTTTTACATTGGATTTAGAGAGGTTTGATTTAATAAGAATAGTGAAAGGTCGTAATATATCGAATGAAAATCAGCCATTGCGAGGGCGCTCGTTTCTATTGCTTGATCGGGCCAGTGACGAGAACCGTATCGGTGTCGTTGGATGACGTCAGATACAAGATGGCCACTGTCTCTGGGGCACACCACATCGAATAAGGACCACGAACGAAACGGTAGGCTTAAGGGTGGGGAATTGTAAAACCGAAATTGGCTTAAAGAAAGAGAGAGAGGGGGAAGAGAGAAAGAGAGAGACAAACATATAGAAAGAGAGAGAAAGGATGAGTAAGCAAGAGAGAGAGAAAGAAAGACGGAGAGCGCGGGAGGGGAAGAATAATTGGAATCGAGCGGCGTAGGTGTGTCAGTGTTCGGCCTTCCCCGCGATAATGCTGTTGTCATCGAGATGCCGAGATTCACACGTAGACTCGCGCGACTCCCAGTGTTCTGAGTCGCGATCACGACTTATATTCCTTCGAGTATCTTTTGGACGGTGAATAAAATAAACAATACGTAAAACTACGAAAGACTGACCGACAGAAAGAAAGAGAGAGAGCAACTCAACGTACATCTCGTGCTCTACCAAAAGAAGATTAGAAGAGGAACGAGAGTGTTCGCAAATTTTTCTTTTCTCTATCACTCTCGGTTTCTTTCTTCTTCGTTTTTTGTCTTTACCGAACAAACGAACGGCAAGCATATCGCGAATATTGAAGTTTCTAGAAGACAGAAAAAACGAATCCTTTTTCTGTCTCACTTTCTCTCTCTCTCTCTCTCTCTCTCTCTCTCTCTCTCTCTCTCTCTCTCATTCCTCTCTCTCTCTCTCTTTCTTTTGCATCAATCGGTTTTCATTTTTGGCGAAATATGTACGCAAGAAAACTTGCCTGAATGAAACCGAAACTACGAACCGGGAAAAAGGGCAAGATAATTGCTTGAGTTCCCTTAAATTTTGATTATTACTATCGCCGTGCTTTCTGTTCTGTGCTAAGGTCCTCGTTGATTGGACGTCAACAGAGACTGAGAGGGAAGGAAAGTGAGAGAGATAGAGATATCGAACTTGGTACTGTCGAACGGCACAGGAGTAAAATAGTAGTATAGCGCAACGATTTAGTGAATAAAAAGTGGGAGGAGTGAAGAATTACACAGATGATGGAGGGGAAACATGACGGTGGCCGGTGTTCTGTAAGGTTTTTCACAGTGTAAAAGTGTACTCAACCGTTCTTATTCGTCGCGTTTACTTTTGTGCGATCGATTCGAACGAAGAGAGAACGAACCATAACGTATCTCGATTTCGAGTGGTCCAATTCTGTTATAGTTTTTCATTTTTATGATTGTGAGAAAAAAAGGAATTAGTGAAAGAAAAAAGAAGTCGTATGTACAACGAACAAAGGTGAAAGGAAAAAAGAAAGAAAAGTATTCAGTGGCCCTTCTATATATTGGACATGAGCACGACTTTTCGTGTTCGTTCGTTGTTGTCATCGCCGTCGTCATCGTCGTTGTCGTTATCATCATCATCATCATCATCATTGCTACGGGGAATAAGGTGCCGCCAATACTTTCGTTTACGATACGAATATCATCGGTAGAGGATCGTTTCAACGCAGATTATCCAACCGGTCGCTGCTTTTCGTGAAACGAACGTCCGAGCGTCGACAAACTCTACGATAGCGTTAAGCTTCACGAGTACGACGTCAGAGGGGCGGCGATACGCGACTTCCGTGCGTGCCTCTTCGCGCTCCGCCTACCAGTTACCGTCGCTAGTTCCGCGAGAGAGGACTACGTCCTCCTCTTTTTTTCATATTTTACATCTTTTCCTTTTATTTTTTTTTTCTTCTTTTTTGAATGTCGTTCAATTTGATCGATCCAACGAAAACTCGCGGACGAAGGAAGCGAAGACCAAGGAAAATGATTAAGTGAGAGGAGAAGGAGGAAGAAGAAGAAGAAGGAGAAGGAGGAAGAAGAAGAAGAAGGAGAAGAAGAAGAAAAAAAGAAGTAGAAGAAGAAGAAGAAGAAGTAGAAGACGACGTACGGTAGAGTGGAGTAGTGTGCGTGTGTGCGTATGTGAGTGAGAAAGAGAGGAAGAAAAAGTGAGAAAAAAGCAGCAATATATATCCCTTCGTTTCTCTCATCACTATTCTCTCTCTCTCTCTCTCTCGCTCTCTCTCTCTCTCTCTTTCTCTCTCTCTCTATTTATCTATGTATATATCTGTATCTCTCTTGTTTTGCTATCTCTCGCTCTCGCGCACGTGTGCTTCTTTATAAAGTGTAGTGTAGTGTAGCGTGTGTGTGTGTGTGTTTCGTTCATTACTTACACTCCACTGACCGATCATTACTGTTGCCGCCGCCGTCGTCATCATTGTTGTTGTCGTCGCCGTTATCATTGTCATCGTCATCGTCATCATTATCGTCATCAACATCGTTATTTGTCCTTTTGCGCGCTGAAGTGATCAGAATTTACGGGCGTGTTAACGAAAAAAAGAGAAAAAAGGGTGAGAAGAAAGAAGAGGAGGTGTGGAGGTGGGAAAGAAGTGAAAATAAAATAGCGACATCAAAATGTGGAGTGCGATGTGTGACGTGATGCCAACGATCGCGGAGGACAGTATCAGCCAAAGAAGTTCGCAATTCTCTGGCGATGATGCGAACTTCGAACAATTAATGGTTTCGATGTTGGACGAAAGGGACAAGCTAATGGATTCGTTGCGTGAGTGTCAGGAACGGGTACAGGAGGCTGAGACCAGGGTGAGGGAACTTGAGAAGGAACGGGACTCGCTCAATCGTCAAATTTATGCCAACATTCCGCAGGTATGAATCTTTATTTCATTTTCTTTTCTTTTAAGTTACGCCTACGATAGGATATGAGATAAGACAAAATTTTTCCTCTCTCTCTCTCTCTCTCTCTCTCTCTCTCTCTATATATATATATATATATATGCGTCTCGTTTAACTCGCGACTTTTGCGCTGTGGGTGGTGATAGGTTAAAGAGGGGCAAAGACATCGAGAGAGAGCGAAAGAGCGAGAGAGAGAGAGAGAGCAAAAGAGAGCGAGAGAGAGAGAGCGAAAGAATGAGAGGGGGAGAGAGAAAAAGAGAGAGGGAGAGAGAAAAAGAGAGAGGAAGGAAGGAAGAAAGGAAGGAAAGAAGAAAGAAAGAGAAAGGTCGAAGGACCGAAGACAGACTCGCACGTGTACAGTTTGCAAAACGTGTGCTGTATATCCCGCCCATGGGCCATCTCGTAAGCGAATTACTCATTTCAACATACATATGCCTCTTCTACTAATTCGTCTCTCTTGGAGTGCTGTTTACATTGATCTATTTTTTATCTTTTTACGTTTTTTCTCTGATCATTTTTTTACGAATTTCTACGATAGTTAAAAGTTAAATTCGTTTCTTATGGTTTTATCTCATCATTAGTAAAAACTTAAGAAAAAAAAAAAAAGAAAAAAGAAATCAAAAGACAATACGATTCCACGAAACGTAATTTCACAAAGAAGGATCCGATTTGCAATTAATTACGATCCCAACATAACGTTGAACTTGTACGGCTACCGTAGAATTTTTTTAATTGCGTTCTATCGCAACTACTATGGATCTCTAATTACTGGAACGTTTACGTAATGATTACGGTAGAAACGATTCAAGACTATCCAGTTGCCCGCGTTATCTTTGCGCGCTGTCCTACTTTCTCGAGATATGCACATTACTAATTGTGTAACCGGCTTCTCTTCGCAGATAGTTATTTCTCATTTTGAAATATCATCCATTCGGTAACCACTATATAGTACAAATTAATCTCTATTTTCTTTTCCATCATTGCAAGAATGTTCTTATTATAACGACACTTGTTATATCGGATAATTTCGTGAAATATCGTTCATCTCGTTTGTATCCGAAATTCACGCGCGAAATTTCAAACATTGAGTGAGTCATATATGCAACAGTGGATCTATGCTTGTTTTCAATTATCGAAAAATGATAATCGATATATTGTTTAAAATTGATACAGAAATAAGAAAATAAGATACAGAAATAAGAAAACGATCGAAGATATACATTCTTGCCGTTATTTAAGCCTATAGATCATCGGATGATCGATAGAACATACGGAGATTACAATCTCTTTTTATTTCGATGTCAATATACATATAGATAGATGTATGTATATATATATATATATATATATATATGTCAAATATAAGTAGGAAGATGACGCGTTAAATCAAGCCGACCTATTGTACATCGTGCGTATAAAGAGCTACGTCCGGTTCGAAAATCGATATTGTCCGCGATTTGGTCCAATTCCAATGGTATGCGGATGGATCGATATAGTTAACGCGCAAATGCTTTCCGACCTTACATAATATCTATCCTATGTATGTATATATACGACGTAAGAGATGCATACTTTTCTAATTTCTACGTGCGATATAAACATGTATGTAATTTGTACTTAGCTTTGTATTTATTATAACGAGTCACGCTAGAAAAGCATATATACATCTACATATATGTATGAACAAATAATTGTTATTTTCTCTTTCTCTCTTTCTCTCTCTCTTTCTCTCTCTCTCTCTCTCTCTCTCTCTCTCTCTCTCTCTCTCTCTCTCTCTCTCTCTCTCTCTCCCCCTTTCTTTTTTATATACCATTTTGTTAAAAAGTGTATATCAGGATTATATCATAAAAAGATCGTTTATAAGTAATCCAATCGTATTTCTGTTATAAAAAACATTTTAACGAAAAAAGATCTTGCCTAAGTTCATTCTTCTTAGCTCGTCGTTTCACGTGATTTTACTTGAAACATAAATAAATACGAGGCGTTAGTAACGAGAGAGGGAAAGAAAGAACTTACGATGTGGAGCACCGATACATTCTCGGGATAAGGGAGAGAAACCGGTGGCTACATCGATCCATTCGTTGCCCGATTGGCTTTTATGTACGTGCGAGAGGAATATATAGACGATATTTGGTAGCCTCGTGCTTTTATTTCGTGGATGACGCTCACTGTTGCGCCTTTTAGATGTTATGACATAATCTTATGAATTATCAATGATTTATATTGAGTAAATATTGTTTCTGATGAAGTATAGAAAGTAGTTCGATTTGACTTATTAATGATTCATTACAAGTATGTTTGGTGAAAGATCATAAACTTGTTAAATGAAAAATATCTACCTTCAGTAATTAGTTATTATTATTAATAAGTAATGATAAACGATAATATGTATTATTGATAATTTTAGTTTTTATTTTAATTCTCTCTCTCTCTTTTTTTTTTTTAGTGAGATATATAACTTCCATATTCTATCGATCTTGTTAGTATAGTGATAATCATTTCTCTTTATTACACTTGTTTGATAGCTCTCGATCGTCTTACAACTAGTTTACGTAAATCAATGATAAAAATATTCGAAAATTCTTGATATTACAGGCTTCTATAAATATTACTTTTTATTGACTTTGGAAATATGCGTTTCTGAATGAACTACATTTTTTATAGAGAAAATAATGCAAGGATAATATGTAATTATTATCATTCAAGGAATAGGAAAATATAATGAGTGAACATATTGATAATCATTAACAAAAAAAAAATCATTGGAAATGATTCTTAATATTTTTTCTTTCTTTTTCTTCTTTTCTCTTTTATGTATAAATTACTTTTTACAGATGCGGAATCATATTCAATATCACACTGTATTACATTCTTGTTTCCGGATAAAGAATTATAAATGAATTCTTTTACAAATATTGATATTCTCTTAATATTTGTATGGTTTGTTTGATGAATTGACTAATCGAAATTTGCATAAATTTCAAAAATTACTCGTTCGTACGCGCAAGTGTGACAAATCGACATTATTAAATCGGTGTTACTGACTCGTTGATAAAAATAATCTTTATATATATATATATATATATATATATATATATATATATATATATATAAATTTTTTAATTTGTTTTCTTTCTTTTTTTTTGTTTAATAATGCGATATGATCAGTAGTCAATATCAATAAAAAATGGACCTTTCTTTTATTGATAAATATTTACTCATGTTTAATATTTCCCGTGAAGTTTACGGTCAAGGAGATACGTTCCAAGATAGATTTTAATTTCAATTCGAATTCGTTCAAGTTCTTAATAAGAATTGGAGCGATTAAAATAAATTAATCTTTTAATGACACGATCTTTCTGTTCCACTAAATTTTAATTCAATGTTATGGTACAATCACTATTTTTTATGTTTGCGTTACCATTCTCCGTTTTATCTATTATTTCATTGTATTGCGTTTTAACTTTCTCTAGTTAAAAACAAATATATATATATTTATATATATATATATATAAATAAATATATATATATATTTATATACATATATATATATAATAAAGAAATTATATAATATTACTTATACTTATAAAAAAAATCATTTAAAACTTCGGATATAATGTAACTATAAATTCTGTGCCTGATGAAATGTAATAAAACGTAAAAAGACATAAGCACACGTAAATACATATATATCTAATTGTAAGTATTTAATTTGAAAGATTAACTCATGGCAAAGTATCAAAAATATAAAAGTGTATATGCCAGAAAAAGAGGAAAAAAAAAGAATAGAAAAAATCTTCTTGCGAACCCTTTCGTGTAGTTTAAAAATATCTATATTAATCGTCAAAAAAAAATCACGCGTGATAAGAGATTAAAGATAAAATATGTCTGCGTTTATTGTATATCTTCAATTTATCTTTTTTTTTTTTTTTTTTTTTTTTTTTTTTTTTTTTTTTTTTAGCATTCGTAATTCCAGTGTCGTTATTCACTTTAATCTTCGTGGCATGAGAACGGACTACGTTTAAGTATCAAGTCGATGTTAAGAGATCGCTAACAGGTCGAATTCTTCGGGTTATTCATTTCTCGAGCTGATTAGTTAAATGGAATTAGCGAGAGAAAATCGGACGTGTCATCGTCGCTGAATTTCTATGAACATTTAGAGAAATTTTTGGTACTTACAATTAAATTATCTTTGAATGTTCACACACATCACAAGCATGTTCGATGTTCAATCCAAGTACATATTTTTTTTTTTTCTTCATTATGTCAATGAATTTGAAAAACAAAGATACGAATTTTATAGTATTACTCGAGAGCATTCACCTTTTTTTTCTGATCATCCAGTACTAACAATCTATTCTTTATTATTTATCTCTTTAATATACTATTTCTATATATTCTATTTCTTTTCTCACTTTAGCTTGGTATACGAGAGACTTTAGAGAAATTTTTCATGAATGTTTATATAATTTCAACCGATAGGCTATTACATATATATATATATATATATATATATATATATATATATATATATTTATATATCCATTATGATGAGGACAATCGTGGCTTTTCATCATGCAATATGCGGGACAGAAGTATCATGCGTGTTCTATCTCGTAACGATCCAAGTGCGAAGGGCAACGAGTTGCTCGGTCTACAGAACTATCCCTTTTCGATTTCAATTGTCATGTATTTTATTCTTTTTTATTTTTCTTTCAATTTTCTTTTCTTTTTCTTTCAATTTTCTTTTCTTTTTTTCCTAAAGATTAAGAATCGTCTTTCTTTTAACAGTGAAATTTTCTCAAACAGCTACAATGTCGTTACTTTCTTTGATCATTCTCCATTTGTTTCTTTTATCATACCAATCTCTTTGTTCGCTCTTTCATTACGCTTGTTCAAATTTCCACAGAATTTTCAGTTATAGTTATACGTTTGATCAAATCTTCAATCGATCTATTTATTATTCGATCTTCGAGCATTTTATACTTTGGTTAACATTAATGATTCAGTAATGATAAAAAAAGAAAAAAAAATATATATATATATATAGCAAGTTAGCAAAATGAATTATTGAGAAAACATGTTATCGAGAATAAAGAACAAAGTGAAAAAGAATAGAGAAAGAGAGAGAGAGAGAGAGAGAGAGAGAGAGAGAGAGAGAGAGAGAGAGAGAGAGAGAGAAAGAGAGAGAGGGAAGGATCTCTTTGATGTATACCATTTTTGTAAATTTTTTATCTTTTTATTTTTCACACGATCGAACGTCGTAAAACTGACCCGCTCTCGATTTCGACGCGTAATGTCGAAAGCACGGAGAGGGTTGTGAAAAAGGTCGGATGGTTAGCATGGAAAAGAGGAAAGCTTGTGGTAAAAGCGGCAGAGAGAGAGAGAGTGTGTGTGTGTGTGAGAGAGAGAGCGTCTACTATGTAACGACGAATAGCAAAAGATAAAGAAGAAGAAGAAGATGGTAGTAGTGGTGTGGTGGTGATGGTGATGGTGATGGTGATGGTGATGGTAATGGTAATGGTAATGGTGGGGATGGAACGGTGCGGTTTGGGGTAAAAATTTCTAGGACGAAGCTGAGGCACGAGTGCAATGCACCGGCGTTCTCTCGTATATACATACATACATACATACGCGATATACGCCGACTCCGCGATCAATACACACCCCACCCACTCGCTTCGTTGGCGGCGCATGAATGAACCTCGCCTTTTACACACTCTACTTGACGGTGCGCCGACGACGGCGACGACGACGACGACGACTACGAGAAGGAGAGAGAATACTAAGAGCTCTTACTCGCGCTCAACTCTTCGTTGTTCCGCCGTAGAGTAGTAGCGAACACGACCTCGACTCTTTCTCTCTCTCTCTCTCTCTCTCTATTTTTTTTTTCTTTTTTCGCTTCTATCTTTTTTTTTCTCTTTTTCTCTCGTTCTGACTACTGTCGATCATTATCGTCGATCTCATTGTCGATCACTATTCTTGCCGTTGTCGTCCGTTGTTGTCTTACTTGGCTGCTGTTCTCGCTTGTGAGTGGCAGCACCTCCTACCTTTATCGAGCTTAGGGTTCTCAACCTTTAAAAATTCATTTTTACTTTCGGCGAGAAAAATGAGTTCATTAGTTTAACTTTTTTTTTTTGTCAAAGACTACAAATAAATCGTTAGTCTGTAATTAACTTTTATGATATGATCATTTCTCTCTAATTTTTTTTTTTTTTTTTTTTTTTTTTTTTTTTTAATATGTTTCATATAGATCAAAAAGATTGATCGTTTTTCGTTCAAATGATAATCACTTAACCGTTGGAACCGTTTGTCAGGAGTAAATTCCTCAATAATCCAATTGCTGTTTTGAACAGGTTCAAAATCGTTGGAAAGAAATCAAGTGAAGAGACATAAAACCAAAACGAGCTCGATATACTCGCGACATTGTTATTTGCGGCTTTAATACTCGAGAACGTTTCTATTCAAAAATTTCGAAAGTTGCGCATGTGCGAGAAAGAGCGGCTGACATGCAAGAAATAAGCACATTTATCGAGTGCACATAGTTACATGTGCATCTGCTGCATATTAAGCTTACAACTCGTATTGTTAGATTTGTCTATTTTCCTCTTTTCTTTTCTTTTTTTTTTCTCTCTCTGGAACATTGGCTGTATTCCAAAATGATACAGATGGAATTAATAAAAAAATTTAGATACAGGTTATTCATGAATTTCATGAGAAATTATTTGATATAAATACAAGACGAAGCAGATCTCGTGAGAGAGTCACATGATGTTGTTCTCATCATTGTCAGACGTGAGCAAGTACTTTCCTTTTCGACGCAAACATTTCTGTTGAATCGAAGTCGCAGAGACTGCTAGACGATCTCGTCATTGCTAGAAGAGATCTTGCCATGCATCTTGATTTTATGCATACGTATTTCATATACATGTGTAAATATATATATATATATATATATATATATATATTCACGTTTATACATAAAATCCATGTGTACACAAATACACACATATATACACACGTTTTTCTATTCATATATATGATCAAACATTTTTCGCCACACCTCGAGAATGTGCATACCTAACTAATATAAAGCAACCAGATACACCTACTGAAAGGAAATATGATCTTGCTTGTGTATTGCAGGTGCTCTTATTGCTTGGCGAAGCCCGTTAACTTGATTAGTTAGTCCCTTCAAATTACTCGACCCTTTTTTGGTTATCGCAATTAATTCAATTTTCTCTTATGATTTTTATGCTTTCTTTCTCTCTCCATAGTTAATATATTATTGACCAGTTAAAAGTAATGCGTTTCACTGGCTATATTCATAATTGAATTCAAATCGTTATTAGAATATTAAATAATCAGGAAAATTGATAACATCAAAATTAACTGAACACTATTCAATACAAAAAAAAAAAAGAAAGAAATAATAATACTATAATAACAACTTATATAATTTTATACTTTAATAATTACGTTTGGATATATGTGCAAATATGAGAATTCCTGTGATCGATTGATAATGTGTTAATATGTACGAGTATATATACACGTAGTAATCATAATCGTAGCTATTGAAAGGATTCTTCGTATATTGACCCAGAGGAAAAGACAAAAAAAAAGGGAAAGAGAAGTCGCACGGTAAGAGAGAATTAAATTGCCCATGAAGCTGCTTCTCGAGTGCTTGTTTCATTGCGAACGAAGCCTAAATCCACGTATGAATGAAGCTGCTCGCGTGCACGACGATTCAGTCATAACGTGTGCGAGTTCTCTTTCTTTCTCTCTCTCTCTCTCTATTCCCCTTCCCTTCCTCTTCCTTCCTCACAGTCGTTCGCTGACTCTAAGTCTTTCGCCATCTTCCTTCATTATTTTACATACCTCTGCGAATCTTTTCTATATTCTTATCTCGTCAAATTCGTTGACGCGTTTAAACGGCAACAATTTCAAAAGAAACTTATATTTAATCTTGCATTCGATTTTTTAAATTGACATTGAGACTTGTTCTATCGATTTTATGATAAATTGATTTATGGAATTGATTGAGATAAAAAATATCGAGCTTAAAAAGCAATTCAAATTTTATCATTCGAACTATATTATAATAAATCTATAAAATAATTCTTTAACTTAAAAAAAAAAGTATTCGAGAAACTTTTACGCATTGAATTTAAATCCAGAATATCATATTTATTATATTAGTTCGACCAATAAGTAATGTCGGAACTTACAATGGTTTTTATCTAAATAAATAATAAATACTGAATAAACAATTGTAAATATTTTTTAATAAAATTTAGTTACAAATTTTAAATATTAAATTATAATACAAGTAATGTAAGTAATAAATAAGTAATATAAGTAATAAATAAATAATATAAGTAAAATGGAAAATGTTGAAAAAAGAAAAAAATAAAATAAAAGAAAAGAAAAGGAAAAATAGCGATATTTAATTAAACATAAAATAGTAAAATTCTGATATTACTTATTGATCAACCAATAATATTGGTTTTATTTTTAAAAATTACACGAACGGAACATAAAGCAAAACTACAAATATATATATATATTTTTTTTTCTTTTTTTTTTTTATTCCCCCGGTAAAGTAAAAGAAAGTTGTTTCATTTGGTGTTTTGCGGATAGAGTGACATCGAAGAGGTGGAAAGCAGTCACATCTTGCAATCACGGCAAACGTGAGAATAACGCGTATCCATCCTTGCGATCGGACAACAGGGGTGCGGATATTGCAGCAATCGTTTGCATAGTTTCCAACCTGCGCCACGTTATTGAACCGCGAACGCATGTCGTACCATGCGCGCGTACGAATACGAATATAAGCGAGGACGTATTATGAGTATCATTCTCTCTCTTTCTTTCTCTTTTTTCTCTTACTCTTTCACTCGTAAACACTCAAGCACGCACGCACATGGATGTATAAATACTTACATACGTATGAATGCATGTGAACATAGATACATATATCTTTATGTTCACGTACATTTTCTTGATCGAATCTTTTATATAATATGCAAGAATATTTGTTTTGTTTTTATTATTTGATTTATTTTTGTTATTTTTATTTTTTTATTTATTGATTGATTTATTTATTATTATTATTATTTTTTTTTTTTTTAATTTGTTCGAAATGACCTCAAATATTCAGACGAATACAAAATGAGTGGCAAAATGTCGAATAGTTTCTTTATAACGTAATAGTTTCTTCAGATGTAGTCTCGCGATAAATAGAAACGTCGAAAAGCGTAGAAATATTCTGTTGATTAAGAAAAAGAGAGAGAGAGGGGAGAAGAAGGCTTATCTATTCGTAGATGACTTTGAATTCAGGTAATAAAATCTGACAATTTCTCGTTATTATGCAAGTATTGCGTGTTATACGTTTCTATATCGTATCATTAAAATAGCAATGAGATGATGCAGACGTAGATTCTTCTTCAATGTTAGGCTGCATCTCGAGTGTCTATAAAAAAGAGAAGACATATGACTTTTTTCTCATCCGTGTTTTACATTCATATTGATACGAACGGTACAAAACATGAAGTGATAAACATTTTCTATCTCTCGATTGAATCTAAATTATAATTGTTGGAGGATAACTTTAAATGTATGAGATTATTACTGATGTAAGTGCAATCGGTATATTTCAAGGCACTTTTTTTATTTCTAAGAATTGTATAATAACACGAGGTGAAAAATGTCTAATCATTATTAAAGGACGGCGAACGATTAAGAGAAAAAAAAGAAAGTGATTTGATCTTCGCGCGCGCGTGTGTGTGTGCGTGCGTATGTTTCTTCTTGGTAGAATGAAATTGTCCAATTTAAACGGGGCGTAATAATTCGCATTGAGAAGCTAATTAATCGTTGAGAAAATAAATACTGTGTTTCATCTCGTTATCTCTACTCCAAAGATGATGGTGTCGAGTTTAAGGGGAAATATCGAAGCACACGATCAAAGGATATGAATAATTTGTTTTAATGGACGATTAAATATAGCGACCCATATTTTTCTTTCTTCCCTTATCGACAATATATTTCGCGATGACCTACATTTTTCTTTTTTTTTCTTTTCAACCTTTAACCCCCTCCCTTTCTCCTCTCTTCATTTCTTCATTTCTATCATCGTCTTTCTCGGAGATAAATTTAAAACTATGAACAAAAGTAGCGATGCTTTTGAAATATTCATTTAGTTCGTAACAGAAATTATTTAACGTTTTACGATTCGATAGTATTCTTCGTAGATCTATTAATCTATGATAATCTAGTTTACGTCTTTCACGTGTACCTGGTATATTTAGAAACTCATACTCTATCTTTATTGTATATACTAATCTCTTAAGTAAAAATCTCGGAACATGTGATCGATGATAATTTTGTTGATTATAGTCTTTTATTATCAAACTGTATATCCTGAAACAGCACGCATACATTTCTGTATGTGTGCGTATGTGTACGATTACTTTCTTTGATAAGAAACAAGAAAATTTGATACGAATATTAATAAGTATGCAATAATAATTGTTGGTTGCAATAATTTAAAAGATTTAAGAAGAAGTTCTTTAAGCAGCATGCTTTTAACTTATGTTACAGGAACTGTCACAATTAACAAAAGAATTAGCAGCGGCCCGTGAAAACATTTTACAGAGAGAAGAAGAAATATCAGAATTGAAAGCAGAACGGAACAACACACGTGTACGTGAATAGTTATATTTCCTGCATAAAATATAAATATAAATAAATAAATATATATACTATATATATAATATAATATAATATAATATAATATAATATAATATAATATAAATATATGTGCTATAATTTTAATATCTAACATTTCGTGGAACATATATTACATTAAAAGAAGAAATTAAAAAATAAATAAAAAATAATAAAACATTATTATCTCCGACGTTATATTTATTGATTGTTCAGCTTCTACTGGAACATCTTGAATGTTTGGTTTCTCGACACGAACGATCGCTAAGGATGACGGTCGTAAAACGTCAAGCCGCGGCACAATCGGGCGTGTCGTCGGAAGTTGAAGTACTAAAAGCTTTAAAGAGTTTGTTCGAACATCATAAAGCTTTGGACGAGAAGGTACATATTTTATCGTATTTATAATTTTCCTATTCGTATTTTTTCTATCCTTTTGAATCGTTTATTTTGTCATTTATTTTTAAATTTTTTAGGTACGCGAACGATTGCGCGTAGCTCTCGAAAGGAATACGAGCCTTGAAGAGGAATTGGCCCATACCAAAGAAGAGGTACGTTATTTTATTGAACTGTCAAAAAGTTGGTGCGAATTATCTTCCATCTTCAGTAAGATCAAATTAAAATGATTTACAAAAGAAAAACGATTTATAAAAACTTGGTCAAATGCCTTGATATGTTTTGATATATATGTATATGTGAAAGAAAAGAAATATCAGAAAGTTCAACTTATCTTCCTTTTTAAGTCCTTCATATGGATTTAAAAATTCACGAAATTTGCGTCACTAGTTTATCTTATTCCTAAACTTTTTTGGGCCGATATCAATTTTCGAAAATGGTAATTTTTTCTGATCCACCATCAATGAATTCTCTTAATGAACATATAAACTATTATCATATTTTAATATTTAATGCGATCCACATTTTGTGAATCTCTGTGTTAGCGAAAAAATATCACAAACTTTTTGGACAATATTTCATAAGATTCTCTTATAATTATTTATTAATTATCCATTAATTTTTCGAATTATAGCTCCAACAGTATAAAGTAAGTGGAATTACGCCTAAAGCCATAGATGACAAACCTAAAGAAAATGGTCAAACAGACGATGGTCAACAACAAAACAAGGTATGAAAAACAATATTTCTCAATACAACATTGCACATTCATGTAAACACTCTCACAAAAATTTCACACAAATTGCTATTTCATATCTCGCATTGATCATGTGTACATGGAGGTGTTCAAACTGTTTGAGAGTCATGAATTGCATTTATGGAATATTTCACTACGCATGCTCGTGTTTAGCATAAATCCTCTTTTGCCGGCTAATTGTCTATTCAAAGCGGTAGATTTCATTTTTGGCATCATTGCAGTTGCACTGTGTTCGAAAAATAAATCCCTTTTTTTTTTCTTTTTTTTTTTTTTTTTTTTTTTTTATTGACGAATTCATAGAGGATTATTAATGATATCGAATTTCGGTTTCCTCCTTACTTATCGTCCTCATTTCATTTTTCATCGGCTATACATTTCTCGAATGTGTGATATGTGTATATGGATTCTTGCCTCTTGGTAAGTGGAAGGATAAAATTTATGTTTAACGGATATTATATTAAAATGAAAGATAAAGAAAATAATTCAAATCTTACAAAAGATAATATTAGAAAGTAATTGTTCTATAAAAATAATTAAAATTAAGTATTTATTCTCATCAGTGTCATTGCCATTTCCAAATGTATTATTGGGATAATGTTGATAGAAACTTTCGTTATAAAAAAAAAAACTTCCTAAATATTCTTTCAAATAAATTTTTTTTATTGTGTTCGTGAAATTCTCCTTCTCTTAGCGATATTGAAATATTTGAAATGAAATATTTCTAAATTTGGAATTCGGTAGGATAATAGGTTTATATTCGTTCCCTTCTTCTTTTCATCCATCTTACTCCTTGCATCCATAAGAATGCATCTGCAGTAGTGCACGGTAGTATTATAGTCGCGTAGCTGTTATATGTAGATTTTGGGAATTACGCGGCAATGCAGGACAGGCAATGCGAGCGAGGCATTCTGAATGTAGTGTTGTGATCGGGCAGAATGAGACTGAGCAGGCTGAAAGTCAGCAGGAGCCACAACAGCAGCTTCAACAGCAACTACAGCAGCAGCAGCAGCAGCAGCAACACGCAATACAAAAGCTAGGTACAGAGAAGCCAACAGAGATAGCAAGCAGATTGAGCAATGGCAGTCTTGATCCATCCGACCAGGATTCGGCAGTACGAGTAATAGACTTGCAAGCCACTCTTGATAAGCAGGTATGGAACTGTTTTATAGCAAGATGCTAGAAACACAATCATTATAGAGATTCAGGTAGATCTCTATATATAAAAAAATAAAGCGTGTTATTATTATTATTATTATTATTATTATTATTATTATTATTATTATTATTATTATTATTATTATTATTATTATTATTATTATTATTATTATTACTATTATTATTATTATTATTATTATTATTATTATTATTATTATTATTATTATTATTATTACTATTATTATTATTATTATTATTATTATTATTATTATTATTATTATTATTATTATTATTATTATTATTATTATTTGCTCTCTATATAACAAGTATGTGATTTTCTAAGACAAGATCTTTTATAGAATGAAAAGCGTTTTAAAACTATGTTCTGCATGAATTTATTTTTGACTTTAATCCGTGAATAAATACATAATGTCTAAAATTTTACACTAACTCATTTATATATTCTTTACTCTTTATTTGGAACAAAAAATCTGTCAAATATTAAAATTATAATATTATTTTATTTAATATATTATTTAAATTAAAATAATACTATAAAATCTTTCTTGGTTTTTCTTTTTTAATATAAATTGTTTTATTATATTATTTATTACTTAATTACATTAAATGCATGATATTTCATTTAATAATAAGTATTGTTTTAAAATATTTGTTAGATATATACTATTGATTATGATAAAATAAATAATAAAAAATGTAGGACCTTTAACACTTTAATAACTTCAATTAGATTAATTTATAAATCGATATATATATTTTTTCTCTCCCATTCCCCCCTCTCTCTCATTATAGTTTAAATAAATAGTGAAATTCAATGTGATTCAGTTTACTTAATAAAAGTTATTAGAAATAATATAAATTTAGCTATCAGCTGTGATATGCTTTACTAATTTATATAACTATATAGTTTATATGCAATTTTTAGTAGACAAGTTATTTCTAATATTTTTATATTATTCAAATAGTACAACTTGAAACATTTATTACCATAATATCTTATCTTAAATAACAATGCCTATGGCACGATGTGGAATGATTAATATCTGTAAATGTCAAGCATACTGTATTTGCATGTTTAGTGAATAAGAACTGATTTTATTTGGAAAAAACATAGTTTTATTTCGGAAAATTTATAATTCATATATAGGATATTTGACACAAACATTTATACAATTATGTATATCTTCACTTTTTATTGTATTATTACTACTTATATATATTTCATATAATATATATATATATATATATATATATATATATATATATAAACTTTATTTTTGTATTTATTTTAATATTATATGATATAATAGTTCTGTAAAAATATGTGTTTTCCGCAAAAGTATTTTTTAAACACTTTTATTGTACATACAAACTAATACTGCATCAACTTAATAAATTAAACTTATATTATTACTCTAAGTAAGAATATTTGTTTATTATTTCAGAGTACTGAGTTAAGTACATGGCAACGGCGTGTAGCAGAATTGAGTGGACGAGTTGCAGAATTAGAAGAAACACTCTCTAAAACTCAGAAGGATCTTTTAAAAACTCAGGAAATTAATGTTAAGTTGCAAAGAGATCTGCGTGAAAATGTTGCACAGAAAGAGGACCAAGAAGAAAGGATTGCAACTCTTGAAAAACGTTATCTCAATGCTCAACGGGAATCAACTAGCTTACATGATCTCAATGAGAAATTAGAACAGGAGCTTCAACATAAAAAGGCTCAATTAAAGGTACTCTAGTGCAGATATTAATCGACTTAAATAGAATTCGTTATTTTGTAAAATAACATTTTTACTATTACAGCTTCAAGAAGAAAAGATAGCAGCTATACAAGAAAAATTGGAACTTGCTGAACAAAAATTAACCCAATATGCTAAGTTACCTGAAATGGAAGAACAATTGAAGCAGAGGATGGAGGCTCTGACCCAGGTGAGGAGGCCCAACCAGGTACGCAGGGGAATCATATAATTGCACTGTCAATTTTCCCTTTTTTATTCCTCTGCACTTTTACTGAGAACCCTAAAATATATACATACATGTCTCTAGAAAGCTTGTTCTTGATATCTTGCATCATCAATGCAAAATAATTTTTCTTATATTTTATTTGAAAAACTTCAAGTTGTCTGTGTTGTGCAACACATGTAACATTTAGCTATTTTTATTTTCTTTTTTTTTCCATTTTTCTTTTTTATGAATATCCCGTGTAAGCAATACTTTAATGTGTTACATACACTATTTAACAGATGCATTCAATGTTAAAAACACTACGGATTATTTTTATATTTACCCACAAAATACTGATATACACAAGTACAAGATCTATGATATTCAAAGATTAATATATATATATATATATATATATATATATATATATATATATATATATATATATTATATATGTATATTTACTTATTTATTTATTTATATGTCTGTGATATACATTCACACATACATACACACGCTGCTTACCTGGTTGACTAATTTTTTCATTACAAATAATCCACAAACAATTTCAAACATATATCATTCTATACATTTATATTTAAAGCTTTGTCATGATTTCATATAATTCTTGTTATTTCACTAAAACAGATTCATTCTTCAGGCACAAATTTGTGTTTCTATACTGTGCATTCTTCTGCTTCTACATTCGTTTCCACTCTAATATTGTCTGGAAAGTAGTTTTCGTGTATATTAGAGATACATACAAAATAAAGGGAAAGGATGGAAGGAAGAATCAAACTTCTAATTAAAAGAATATTGTATTAGAAATTTCACAATTTTATTTTTAACTTGACATATGCAATAATTGTAAAAATCTATCAAATTATTTTGATAAATATATAATGTTTTCTTTATAATGAATCTTAAAAAAGTAATAAGTAATAAGTAAAAAAGTAATAAGTAAAAAAGTAATAGTATCTCATAAAAAATATATTGGTAAATTTTTCAAAGATTATTTGCTTATTAACATTTAATTTTAACTATATAAAATATCTAATAAGCAGGCCCAGGAGAGGCATGGTAGTGCAGAAGATAGAATACAAAGGTTAGAAGCACAATTAGAAGAGAAAAATGCAGAAGTAATGCGTGTCAATCAACGACTTAAGATGAATGAGGAACATAATACTCGATTAAGTGCAACCGTTGATAAACTTTTATCTGGTAAATAGTAAAATATATGTTGATAAATACATATATCACATCACATAATTTTAAATAATCTAAATTATTTTTTTAGAATCTAATGACAGGTTACAGACACATTTAACAGAAAGAATGGAAGCAATAGAAGAAAAGAATGCGATAACGCAGGAACTTGAAAAGACAAGGAAAATAGCTGAAGATTTACAAAATGAAAAAGCAGATATTGTTAAAGAACTAGGAAAAGCACGTCTCGAAATTGATAATGTGAAGAGACAAATGCTTCAGCAAGAAATTGCTTTTAATATTCAACAAACGGATGCATTGACTAGAAGTCTTTCTCCAAATGCTGTGGATCCTGGCTCATTTTCTAGAAGTGCAAGTCATAGTAGTTTTGACACACATTCATTACCTAGGAGAGGAGGCAAAAGAGCTGTGATAGAAGAGGATGCTTCAAAGGTATTTTGTTAGACATCTTATTTAAATGTTATTAAATTAAAAATTACATGGGAATTAGGATATTTTATATGTTTTTGTTTTTTCAGAATTATGTAGTACGTACTCTTGCGGAACAAGAATGGGAAAAACTTCAACAAGCTCATGTTCTAGCAAATGTGCAACAAGCATTTGATGTTTCCAGCGACGCGGAAGGTGACGGTGATAATGAAAGTATCTTCAGTTGTTCGGCAGAGGTAATTAGTCCAGCAGGACACACCGATGCTCAAACACTTGCGCTAATGTTACAAGAACAATTAGATGCTATCAATAATGAGATTAGATTAATTCAGGTAAATAAACTTTTTGGAAAAATTTGTATGAAACATTATTATATAAACACTATTATTATGTAGATTATAATATGAACAAGTTTTTTACAGGAAGAAAAACAGAATACCGAAGCACGAGCAGAAGAATTAGAATCTCGAGTAGGTAGCTTTGAACATATGAATTTATTAGCAAGAGGACGCAGTCTCGAGCGAGCGTCACCTCCATTAAGTGGTCGCTCTACACCAAAATCACATCACAGCCCTAACAGAGATTATTTACACAAATATCACACAGTGAGCATTTAATTTTATTTATTTATTTTTAATAGACATTCAATTTTTATATTACTTTTATATCTAATGAAATTTAAAAAATACAGTAAAATTCATCACTTGTATAGGCACCAGCATCAATGTCTCCTGCTCATTTACATCAGTATGCTGCATCCCTTGCTAGTCCTGGACAACTTTCAGAATCACTTCCTGCAAGCCAGGTTTACTGCTTATTAGTATCTTAATTGTATTATAAAAAAATAGACATTTTACAATATTATAAATTCTTGACATTATTGAACTGATAAAACTGGGTGCTTAATGCTTTCTGCCTTTGGCAGTTGCAGTTGTCTGGAGAAGAACTGCATTCAGTGAGTGAAAGAGACAGCGTTGGTGGTGCTGGAAGTGCTAGCAGCGATGCCGCTTCCCCATTGACAGCCAGATCACTCAGATTAGAACGTGTTGTGCAAGCACTTGCTCATAGCCAGGAAGAGCTAAGAAGGTATGTATGAGATAAACAAATTTAGCTTTTAAGGACACTCAAAAGATGAGCTTCTCTAGAGAAAAATGAAAATGTAGAATTTTTATGAAACAAATTTTTAACATTTACAAATATTTTCGTGACTGCATATGTATTTCATAATAGTAAAAAGCAATTATAAAATTAGTATATATTAACGTGCAAAAGGATCTCATATTGAAAGATAACATTTTTGAAAATATGCCAAAATTAATTGTTACAATTATTATTTCTACAATAAATTTATCAAGATATAGGTCAATATAACTATAAAATTTGAAAGATATACATTGAACTTTGTAAATTATTAGTTTCATAAATTTGCTATCCATGCTATCAGACGTACTGGACAAACAGGATTCCCCAGCAGTGGCTTTTCCCCACACAGGTTAATTAAAGTTTCTAGTACTGCATGTATTCCGCATTACATGCCGCTGTGCACGACATATTTGAGAGACAAATGTGGGCATAGAATAAATGATCTTGAGGTCGGCCAAAGTGAATTTAATGGTAATCTGTTTTTCCTCTGTCTCTTTCTCCCCCTCCCCCTCTCTGTCTCTATCTCTATTTCTTCTTCCCCCCTATCTTTTTCTCTTTCTCTTTAATTTTGTTATACACAAGATATTACACATACATATCCATATTACTTTCAAGAAATTTGTCAATCTCATCAGAAAGCTTTAAAATAATAGTTAAATGTTTTGTACAAGAGATATGATATTGATAAATATAGTGTCCCAGGCATAACGTACATGCCCACAGCCTCAATTTTCGAGCACAGTGGCAACGACGAAGCACCCGATAAATCTGCTAGATATGAGTCCTTGGAAGAAACTGATAGTAACTTCTTCCACGCATCGTATACTCAAGCCTGTCCAGTTCATGATATACATCGTTGTCTCAAACAGACGAGGGAACTTACGGAATCAAAAGAGTTGCATGGCATGCAAGATATACATCAGACATCTGTGCGAACAAGGTTGTTTTTTTTACAAACAAACTACAAAGGATACAGAGAGATTTGATAATATAAGTAACAAATATATTAGTGTATTTGTATAGTTGTGCATCAAGCTTTCCTTAAACATAATAAAAATGTGAATATATATAGCATTAAAATCTTTCTGTATCTTTGAAGATGATAACTTTTATCACATGGAAATTCCGTCTTATAAACAGTAATCAGATGTATTTCCAGGTTTTTATGCATATCATGTAATATCGAGTAGGTATTTTTACTTTGAATGTTTCCTTATTATTAATTAACGAGTTGAAGCTATTTATTTAGATGTTCGTGTAAAAAATTGCTTTTTTTATATGTTTGTATATGAAAATATTCAGTAATAGCAATAATTAGTAAATATTATGTTCTACAATAATTGCATAATTTGACAATATCTTAGCTGTAATAAATTTTTTATAGTATATAATATTTTTATGAAATATTAGAGTAAATATTATTGGTGTAGTAAATTATTTTGCTATATTCATTATATGCTAATTAATATTTTTGCTTATAACATTAATATCTATTATTGTTGGCTGTTATTAATTCTAATGCATTTGATACATCATTGCAATTTACTTGATCTTCGTAAGTTCCCAGAGTACACCATTGTGTTATCAAATATATAACAAATGGTATAAATAATACGATTTAATTATAGTTTTGAGAGTATTGCAGAGATTAGATGCAATCAATCTATACACATATTTTCTTATATTTTGATTACATTAAGTCTGTGACAAGTTAGTGTTATGTGATTTTTTGAACAAGATCAATATAATATAATAAACATAATAAATCATATAGAAGAGCACACAAGCAAGTAGAAATGTCTTGTGTGAGCTAGTGTAGTAGCACTGATTAGAGTAGAAATAGAGACTAGATTAGCGCTCCATGCAGCAGGCATGGACAACATAGCAACGGCGCACTCAATTCTGGGACTCCTCCTTCCCCATTGTCCTCACGCCACAGTAGCCAGGACAGTTTACACAAGAACAATCTATCCAGTGTTGGACTACCCATTGGACAATTGTCGAGTTCGCATCTGCACATGCAAACAACCATGAGTCCAGCAACAGCAGCTGCAGTGGCAGCAGCTCAGAAGAAAAAAGGCATAAAGAGCAGTCTTGGTAGATTTTTCAGTAAAAAGGAAAAGGTAAATGTTTTGTTGGCTTCACATAAATTTTTTTAAGTATAAAAATATTTTTTCTAATTATTTCCTTTTTTCTATATTAGATAAAAGGAAAGGATACAACGATGCCTGGAGATGTACCTGGTATGGGAGGTGCGAGTACACCAGCAGATCCTGATTATGGAGATAGCGTCTCTGTGGCAGGAACATTAGGGAGCAAGAGTGATTTTGATCGAAGAAAAAAGAAAAGGTATATTTATTTCCTCTACTTTAAATATGTTCAATAGATACAATAATCTAAAAATATAAATATAAATAAAAAAGTAATTTAGAGAAGAAACAAACAATAAGGAAGAAGAAGAAGAAGAAAAAGAATAGAAGTTTGTGAAAAGAAAAATTGTTTTTATTTTTATGATTATTGCGATCATTGGCACATCGGACTTGTTTTAGTCCCAGTATGTTTGGTAGTATGCTGGATTCTTCACGACATGAGCTATTGGCTGAAGCGATGAAAGCTGGAACACCTTTTGCTCTTTGGAACGGACCAACTGTTGTTGCTTGGCTGGAGCTTTGGGTGGGCATGCCTACCTGGTATGTTGCGGCATGTCGAGCTAACGTCAAAAGTGGTGCTATAATGAGTGCATTGAGTGACACCGAAATACAACGTGAGATCGGTATCAGGTATATTCCATTTACATTTTATCATTATAATATAGATTATTGTTATTGTTTTTAATAAAAAAACTATTAACAGATCGAGATTTTATATTTAATAAATAATCTGATTTATAGTAACTCTTTGCACCGATTGAAATTGAGACTAGCTATCCAGGAAATGGTGTCACTTACAAGTCCATCTGCACCTAAAACTTCTCGCACAACATTAGCTTTTGGAGATATGAATCACGAATGGATAGGAAATGTATGGTTGCCGAGTCTTGGATTACCCCAATATCGATCCACTTTCATGGAGTGCCTTGTTGACGCTAGAATGTTGGATCACCTCACTAAAAAGGATCTGCGTGGTCAACTTAGGATGATTGATAGTTTTCATAGGTATGTATAAATGTATGTCCGATTAAAATATACGTTTTTGATTATTTTTCAAGCCGTTAACGGGGTAGGAAAGAACTATAAAAATGTAATTACAAAAAAGTTTCTTCGTTTGCGCATAGATAAATAAATATATACTAGAAAAGGTAATTTTCATTACATTGATTTGTTTCACTGCAGAACAAGTTTGCAGTACGGGATTTCGTGTTTGAAGAGATTAAATTATGACAGACAACAGTTAGAAGAAAGAAGAAGGATGGCAGAAGGAGCTAATGTAGATGTTCTTGTATGGAGTAACGATAGAGTCATACGATGGGTGCAATCAATCGGTCTAAAGGTGCGATTAAATTCAATTATTGAAACGATAATAACGTTAAGAAAAGAAAAATAATTTATCTACATTATTTATCATAGGAATATGGAAACCATCTCTTAGAATCTGGAGTACATGGTGCCCTAATTGCTTTGGATGAAAGTTTTGATGCAAATAGTTTTGCTCTCGCTTTGCAAATTCCTACACAAAATACACAGGTCTATATCGAGTACACTATTGCATATATATATATATATATATATATATATATATATATATATATATATTTTGATATATATATATATATTTTGATATATATATCAATATCAATTAATTATAACTTCGCGCATTTATCGCATTTATTATTATTTTAGGCAAGACAACTTTTAGAAATGGAATTTGCAAATTTATTAACGGTAGGAACAGAGAGGCGAACGGACGTTTCTAATATGAAATCCTGATCCAACTCGTCAAACAGATTGCCCCATCTTCAACCCCATCATGTCTAGTCCAGAACCCCAGCTATTACTACTGTCTGTACGCAAGTGTGTTGTAAAAGTTGTAAGAGCTTCAAGTAACATCCAAAAGATATCTTCGTATTGTTACGCCATGTGGCACGCGGTAATAATATACATAGATGCGTGAACGTAAAATTGTAACGTAAAAACGATTGTATTTATTGTATGCTCAGAAGTGAGCTCTTAAATGTTTCCTTCATTTGTATGATCGCACATTTAATGACGTTCCGCGTGCCATATATTTTGACAAGAAATACCTACGCGTAAATTATTTTCTTATAGATACTGAAATGTAGGAGGTGGTCATGTGTCGCATCTGCATTCAAAGGAATTGCAGTATATCTCCTCGAAGGCCAAAATGAGTTGAACACAATCACGACAATAAATCCGCCTCATTTGACTTGTTATGTTTTTACGGGTAACAGATCAATTGTAGTTTTAGTAAGATATTGTTACATGGCACTTTAGATATTCTACTATTACTATTGCACCCTTCTTGTATTATATCGTGTACTTATATAATAATTCTGCATATAAAAGCGGCTTATGTTGTCGTAACTAGCACAAAATGAATGGTTAAAAGAAATTCACAATGATGCAGTATACACTCGGGGAATCGTTAATATTTTATATACAAAGACGGGGACTGCATTCTATGTTTCTGTGTCTGTAAGAGGACAATGATGAGCCGACAAGTCTATGTGTATCTTACTTTTCACAAATGGAACTTTAGAGTATTTGTTCTTCTTTCTTATTTCGATGAATTTTGAATGTTTGTAGAGTCACGTATATAATAAAAAAATACTACGTATTATAAATAAAATTCAACAAGTAACTATTGCAGATAAGAAAAGATCTTATCGAAAGAAATGCAATTACATAGATGCGTTTAAGAAGCTAGCCTGTTAAGAAAGACTCTTATGAACAGACATTTTATACCAAAATATGTGCGCAATGTATAGCTAAGTGTTTAAAACGTTATTAGGTATCCTAATATGAAACGACGTTTAATGTTAATTTATAATTGTCCTATCAAGGGACCGTATGTTATCGCTTTCAGGTGCATACCAGTAATAAAAATGTGCATATATACCAGTAAAAATGATCGTAACGATGAAGAAATTGTATCTTGATTTTTTGATGCTTTACAAAGAAATTATTTTATTTTCTTTACTTAAGCCGCGTTACTAAACCCTTCGAACGTTTCTTTTACTACTATTACTATTACTACTTATATTAATACTATTACTACTACTAATATTATTACTATTACTATTATTATTATTACTACTATATTATTACTACTACTATTACTGCTACTACTATTACTATTATTACTACTACTACTATCATTGCTACTACGCTACTACTACTACTACTACTACTACTACTACTACTACTACTACTACTACTACTACTACTACTACTACTACTACTACTACTACTACTACTACTACTACTACTACTACTACTACTGCTACTACTATTACTACTACAACTACTACTACTACTACTACTACTACTGTGTGTTACATCGGTAGCAAAAGGATCCACAACGCAAGCATAATTACACAGATAAAAAAGAGACTTAGATGAAATATACAGGAAGAAATGATTGGAGCCAATGGCAGTATAAACTATACCGACAGTGCTAGTGAAATTGCTAATAACAATAATAATGCAGAAGACAATGATTATGACGATAATAATAATTATCAATAAAACCTTTAAGATGCTAAAGAAGGTGGCAAAAGACTGAGAGACAAAGACAGCGACTGTAAAATGACAAATTAATCATGATAAAGACGATCGCAATGATGACAAGTTATAATGGTGATGTTGTTAATGTTGTTGATAATTGAGGAATCGTTGTTAATGTTTGTTTCCCTATAAAGTATCCCATGCAAGCTGTTCATTCGTTGTAGTTCCATAGCTCTGCACGATCTTCCGAAGGGGCGTTCACGTTATCAAATAATTTCTGCCAAAGACGTGTGTGACGCGATGCTTTTATAATAATTAAATATGAGCGCTTAAACGGCAGTGCCCCAATTGCGTGCAGATGCGTGAATGTGATACACACGTTTTGTACGTTCAATTGTACAAATTCATTGCGCATCGCCAAGTTGTCTTTTCTTTTAGCATTACCAGTCAATTCATCCACTTCTATAATGGTGAAAAGGACTCGCTAAAGCCAAAGCAATGCTACGCTACCTCTGTGCTAAAGTGCTCTGGTAGTTCTCTTTTTTTTTTTTAATTGCCATTGATGCAAGTTTATTTTGTTTGAAAAATTAACATAATGGATTATTAAATGATGCACCAGATTAAAATGGTTCAGATTTCTTAGTTAATTTTTCAAAGAATACGATAGAAATATTTTCTATCAAAGCTTCGTATGTATGTGTGTGTGTGTGTGAGAGAGAGAGAGAGAGAGAGAATGTGTGTATGTGTGTGTATGGGTGTATGTATATATATATACCTCTTTACTTGTATAATAATTATCTTGTTATTTGCAGAATTTATGAAGTATTTTATTAATTCTTGTCGCTCTAAAATCAACTAACTTTAGTTTGATTGCAAAAGAAAATGTTTAAAGAGAGAGAGAGAGAGAGAGAGAGAGAGAGAGAGAGCATCTTTATCAAAGTAACGTAATTACATTTATTGTTACGGAATATATTAAGAGAGTGTATAGACTTAATTTATATAAAATATACAGTCATGTAAAATTGATAATCTGCGCCTTTTGAAAGAACATGGCCGTCTCTCCCTTTCGGAAGAGTCATAGCAGTACTTGTAAATGACTGAACTTATTTGTAATGTATGCTAGTTAATAATAACTATTTATAGACATTCCAACGCGAGGACCTTCCAAAAGCAACCATTTGTAATCCCATATGTGTATGTACATCATGGATCAGTATGTAGCAGCTTTGACGCCTTCTATGTATCTAAGTATAAATATACATATAGGTACGAGAAAAACATATTTCTCAACCCAACCTCCGACTGATTGGTGTCGAATAGAGCTTGCTTAATCAGAAGCATAATCGAATATTTAAAAAACAATCATTAGGGATTGATTCAATGTATATAATGTTTTTACCGAGAATTTCACAAATTTTATTGTATTATTTATTATGATATGTATAAAGTATATTATACATGTATGTTTGATTTATATATAGATAATGTTTATACATAAATGAGCAAACATTTCTCATTTATGTCCACTTCAAAATTAATGTAATATGAATATTGTATTCCGCCGATTATTTGTATAAAAAATATCTCAATATTGTTCTGTTAAAAATTGAAATATTTAAGAATTCTCGATGAAAGTATAACTTTTTATTTTTCGTCTATCGTTATATACATATCACGTGGTTATTTATAATAGATGCGATAGCGAATTTGATATATATATATATATATATATATATATATATATATATATATATATTATATCTAATTACTCATATTTTTATTTATCATTTACATTTTAATCTTTTTCTATTTGGACAACAATGAAAATGTCGGTAGAAACATATATATATATTCATAGATAAATTTGTGCCGTGATTATCTGTATTCTAATGTTATATATTACTTCCATATATATCTTTCTGTTATATATTCTTCCTTATGCTCAATTCGGCCAAACTGACGGAAAGGCAAACGTTATTTCGGACTTTTGTACAACACGTCGCGAATAACGGCTAATTAATTGTACATATTTGTGTGCGTGTATGTGCGCGTGTGCCTCTGTTTCTCGTGTATGTGTGTGCGTGTGTGTATATATACAACCTTCTCCTGTGTATATATGAATTATTTATTAACGAGAATCTGTAAGTTTTGAGCATTTCATAATGTGTCATGTGTAGTGAATTATGTCATTGCATTACAACCAGATATGTATCATTAAATGTTTGATTTATTTACTTTAGACAAATTTCTTTGTTACTAATTTTCAGTATTAATATGCCAAGGCAACAACGCAAATTACAGAGATGATACATTTATGAGAAAAAAAAAAAGAAAGAAAAAACCAAATGAATTATTTTATTTGCTCGTACGAGTAAAATTATTATTATTTGCATAAACATAAAAGAATATACTTAATGCTGTTCTTTATCCATGGATATATTAATAACAACGACTAATATTTTTAACAGTATAATAATATATACATTCTTTCAAAACATAGTATAACATGGATAAATTAGATTCTATATTCATATTGTTTTTTTACATAGTATTTCTTTATCTATTATTTTTAACGTTATTATATTTCTATTGAAATTTTATTAACTGAACAAATTAATAATAAATTTTGCTAGTGAAAACAATTTTGTAATAAGAGATATAAAAAAGTAAAGAATGGTTCTTGAAATTATTTATTTGAGATTATTTTCTGTTTAATTCTGAACAATGTATAGACAATCCTGGTTTTGTCTTACGGATAAAATAAAAATGATTAAGTTAAATAATATTTATTGTAGGATACCATAGTTTACAAAATGATGCAGAGATTTCAGTATTCTTATTGAAACTTAATTTAGAAAATTATAAACATTATAAGGTATCCTTTTGTATTCTATGTTCCTATATGACAAAAATTGTTATAAAACATTTATATACTGATTATTATTTATCATCTATAGTACAAGTCATGATATCGGCATATAGATGAATAGAGACAAATCAATTAATTTCAAAAAATATTATCTAAATGTGAAGTAGTATAAACATCGACCAATATCTGTATTGTGTATAAAGAGAATATTTTGATAATACTGATTTATTAATTTCAGCACATAGTGTGAAATTAAATCGTTCGATCAACCTCATTTATTTCTATATTATCTTATAAAATTTTATTGCAAAAATTAATGAAATGTTCTTATTTAAATCATGTAATAGATATAATACCTATTTTTATAACTTTGAAATTTATTCATATAAATTGATAATTGCATCATATATAAAGAACACTTCATCATAGTATATCGTTTATAATACATTGTTTGAAATTAATTATAATAATAATAATAATAATAATAATAATAATTTACTACTTCACATTTTGTACAGTGAATGTAACATAGCATGTTTTCTGGTAAAGCACAGAGCATTTTCCAGTTGTGATGTTAATGCTAGAGATTTCACAGAGAAAAAGGAGGGATGCTGTAATTACAAAAAATTAAGTAGTATGAAAATTTGTGTCATGTTGTATTTGTTATAAAGAAATCATTCACAGTATTAAAACATGTATCGCTGTTAGTATGATCGAGAATTTGCCTAAATGTTAACATCGCTAGCAGGATAAAAAATAAAAAAATAAAAAAAAATAGAAAAATAAGAGAAAGCACACGTAAAATAGACGAAAGAAGCACAAATTGTAAAAAGAAAAATTGCATAAAAAAATCGAACACAAGTAAAAACGATGAAGGTTACATAAAGAACTTTATGCAAGTATATGTATAAAAAGATGAATAAGAAAATAATTCCTAGATACCAGATTATAATGATTATAATAATAATAATCTTAATATCGTAGTTATTGCTACCGCTGTTACTATTATTAATAATATTACTACTACTGCTACTGCTGCTACTACCACCTACTACTACTATTATTATTACTATCTTAGTATTAAAGCTATCGCCGCTATTATTATTATTATTATTATTATTATTATTATTATTATTATTATTATTATTATTATTACCATTCTTCTTCTTCTTCTTCTTCTTCTTCTTCTTCTTCTTCTTCTTCTTCTTCTTCTTCTTCTTCTTCTTCTTCTTCTTCTTCTTCTTCTTCTTCTTCTTCTTCTTCTTCTTCTTCTTCTTCTTCTTCTTCTTCTTCTTCTTCTTCTTCTTCTTCTTCTTCTTCTTCTTCTTCTTCTTCTTCTTCTTCTTCTTCTTCTTCTTCTTCTTCTTCTTCTTCTTCTTCTTCTTCTTCTTCTTCTTCTTCTTCTTCTTCTTCTTCTTCTTCTTCTTCTTCTTCTTCTTCTTCTTCTTCTTCTTCTTCTTCTTATTATTATTATTATTATTATTATTATTATTATTATTATTATTATTATTATTATTATTATTATTATTATTATTCTTATTATTATTATTACTATTATTATTATTATTATTATTATTATTATTATTATTATTATTATTATTATTATTATTATTATTATTATTATTATTATTATTATTATTATTATAAGACAACCATTATTATCACTAGCATTATAAATTGTCCTTGTAATTTTTATATGCCAAGTGTATACTTTAATAAGATAATGAAGAAAAGTGGAAACGAGCCGCAGTATATATATATGTGTGTGTGTGTGTGTGTGTATAAATATTATACATACATATATATATACACAACATAACATAATGCACTTTTTCAAAAAAGAAAAAAGTATTGAAATAACTTCGTTAACTAAACTATGAATTATAAATATTGTATAAGTCGGTAAATAATAATTATTATTATCATTACTACAGATACTATTAATCAAATAAGATAATTCTAATCCATTCATCGATAAGCTTACAAATCCGACTTTTGATTTTCTTACTTCATTTCTTTATTAATCTTCATCAATGAAAGGCGAAAGACGAAAAAAAAAGAAAAATTGAAAGTTTACGTATATTAAAAAAATATTTTGTTTTCAATGTTTCTAACGATTTTCAATTCAAATAAAAGGAAGTAATGTTGAGATGAACTGCGCAGGTGCGTAATAGAAACAAGAAATTTACTATATTTTCTTAAATATTATGTCTTATTCGATTTTAATGTTTTGTTGGTAATATTACAAAATATTTATTTCTTTTCATTCTTTTCTTTAATTTTTTATATTTAAAATAAGTTATTATGTTTCGAAAGAATGATAATTTCGTCTTCACTATTCGATAAAACATTTGTGCCATTATATCTTCCGAGTTCACGAAAATAATATAAGTTAAAAATGTTCAATTTATCTTCTCTTAAAATTTTGTATTTTATATTGATCTCGATCGTTTTCACAGTAAAATCCGAAGAATATAGTTTTTGTCAAAAATCTGATAAAGTTATGAAAACTGAGAAAAATTGTGGAGATTTTGAATATTTATCAAACAAACGGTTGGAGGTTATTAATGATAATATTATTATAGACATTATGTATATTATTTTTATTTGTAACAATATTGGTTTTTTTCTTTTTTTTTTAATTTAGTTACATATTATACGATGTTAATCCTCCGGAAGGTTTTAATCTAAGAAGAGATGTATACGTTCGTGTTGCCGTTTTTGTAAAAAATTTAAATAAAAAGGATAAAAAATTCAAGTGGCACTTGGTTCTGCCACCATGGGGTAATATTTTTCTTTCTATTTGTATTTTATATTAATTAATTAATCATCATTTTTTTATAATGGACTGTACAGGTGATTTATACCATTGGCAGAGCAAAGACGTGGGTCCACAAGTATCGTTACCATGGGGTACATTTTTTGATATTGCAAGTTTACAAAAATATGCTCCTGTAATTGAAATGTACAAGTTCTTTGAAGGTAATAATTACTATTTGTTGTTATATTTACATTTATAGCATGTTTCGTTAATTCCAGAGTATTCTTCGAAAAATAAAAAAACTCAATTAGATGTTGTGTATATTTTACAAAATGATGAAGAAATGTTTAAAACTGGTATATTTGAAGATAAAAATGAAGAAAAAGATTGTCCTTCCAAACTTGTACGTTATAAAAAAGCGAAAGAAGAATATAGTGGTTACTTTTGGAATTATTCTAATATCACAAGCCGACAAATGAAATGTATTTTATTTCATGGAACAATGTCCAACCTTGAAACAAATCTTAATCCTTTTTTTCATAGGTATGTGTATTTGAAAGAAATTGATAATCATTAATATGTTTATAATCATATCAATCAAGATATATATATATATTTTTTCTTAGATCTGTCATGTTTGATCATATGGAAATACCTTTGCATGATTCATATGGTTCTAAAGATTATTGGAGAGCAAGACGTAGTATGCGTTATAATTCTGAACTTTATGATATTGCATTTGACTTTAGAGCGAAATATCTAAATTCTACAGATAAAGATGATAATACCGAACGTCCATCCGATTGGATCCAAGAAAAAGTTTGTTACTTTAAAAATATATTTTGTAAATTTAATTGATTAATTTATACATACCATTCAATTTTACAGAACAGTATTCAGCTGTTCCCTAAATATATATAAATTTTAGAAAAAAAGAAATGCAATTGGTGGTCCATATTTATCAGTTCATTTGAGAAGACGTGATTTTGTTATTGGGCGGTCAGAATCGACGCCAACAATAAAAGGAGCTGCATCTCAGTTGGCAAAAAAAATGAAAGAATATGAATTAAAACTTTTATTTGTTGCTACTGATGCAGATGAGCAAGGTCAAACTAAAACTAATTTATAAATGAATATTTTCTGTGAGCTTTATAAAAACAAATATATAAATGTATACTTAAATGCTTTTTATAGAACTCGCCGAACTTAAATCATACTTACCACAATATACGGTTTTAAATTATGTGCCATCAGATTATGTTAAAAAAAAGTTTAAGGATGGTGGTATTGCAATTATTGATCAAATAATTTGCTCGTATGCTAGGCAAGTATAATGTTGTAGAGTTTTAAAGAATATGTTTATGAATTAAAAGTTATTTTTAATAGGTACTTTATTGGGACACACGAGTCTACTTTTACGTTTAGAATACAAGAAGACAGAGAGATTATTGGATTTCCTCCAGAAAGAACATTTAATCGGTTATGTAAAGTAAAAGAAAAGTGCTTATCTAGTGGACACTGGGAGATAGTGTGGTAATGTGAATTTTCAAAAAATTAATTGTAACTTTTTATGAACCCATAAATGTTAATACATTTTTAAAAATATTTTATCATCAATATTAATTATATAAATGCACAATGTTTCTATATTTTTTAATATTTATCTTATCATATATATACTATCTGTTCTAAGTAATCAATTTGGTAGATCTTTACAGGCATTGAATTTCATTGAGATGTTGTAGGCTTACCAATTAATTCTTGTTCTCTACGAAGCTCTTGTTCTCTTTGTTGTTCTCTACCAAGAGCTTCCTTCTGTTTAATTTGTTGTAAGCGTAATGCCCGTTTCTATGAATAAATATTTTTTTAAATAAAATTAATTTTATAAAGAAACATAATAAAAACATACTTTTAATTTAAAGGTCCTATCATGTACCATGACCATTTCCTTTTTAATAGTTGTTAATTTTCCTTGATATAATTTAATGGTAGCAAACTGAAATTGCATTTATATATATATAAAGTAGAATATTTTTTCCAAAGTAAAAATATGAAATTTTTACCATTTCATTTAAATCTGCATCTTCAAGGACATCTTGAAGTTTCTTATTATCATTTTGTATTTGATTAAGTAAAACTTCTTGCTTACTTCTAAAAGTTGGAAAATGATTCTATAATAGCATAGCAATGATGAAGATTAGGATTTATTCTTACGTCAATTCATTAAGATTTTCCTTGACTTTCTCCAATGATGGTTGATAGATAGTTAATATTCCATGTGCCAATTTTTCTGTAGCTTTAGAAAAGTCTACTATATCCTCTACACTGAAAAACAAAGGATATAGGATCGTAGTTTGATAATTTTGTATTTACTTTCGTTATATCATATATAATGTAATTTCAAAAAATATGTATTTTAGCTGTAAACAAAAAAGTGAGGTTATTATCATTATACCTGTCATTTTGTGATTGAACTTTCGTCACTTCGGCTTCGTCTATATCTACCATCATTTTTATGATTTAATATTACTTATTTTATTTCGAAGTACGTATATCACATATCAGAAAGAATACAAATGTTTGATCACTCATTTGTATTTTGACGTTCGACCACAAATCAGCTGATTCCCACCACGTGTTTAACGCAATAAATTTCTATGCAGTTCAATCTGATCTGCTTTCGTATTATCATGGACGAACTTGTATAACTTCCTGCATAAGTGTAATTGCGTGCAATATATCAATATAAAAATAAATTATTTGCGATATATTTATTTATTTTAAAAAATTGTTTAAATTGTTAGATCACTATTGTATTTTTCCCTTCTAAAAATTATCTATAATTTATTATTATTAGATCCTATATGATTAAGGAGTTATTATTTCTAAAATATTTATTAGGTAAATTATTGACACAATGGTGGGTTTAAGTATTATCAATAATTTAATGAATAAATATTACAAAATATATATATATATATAAAAAAATGAAAATTTATTTATTTTCTACATAATGTTACATTATAATATATCTTCAACATCAGCATTTTGGAGTACATACATCTGTAAATTTAAACATTCTGTCTTAACTGTCTTCAGCGGTAATAATTTTTTATTAATCATTTTCTTATTTTCATCCTCAACAATCCATGGAAAATCCTCACATAATGGATTTTCACTGAGAGACACGTGTGCAGTTTCATACGTTTGAATTTCTATAGAAAATGATGCATCTTCAGGAAGAGTTTTTAAATATGTCTCACATATGGACAATTTTAAACAGATTGTTCTTAAAGCTTCTTCGGTTTTAAGATAGTATGGATCAATTCTGTAAGCAAGTTTGGACATTATAAACACATAGGAAGTTCATCAAATTTTATCTTATATCATTGTAACTTTAATTGATAAAGGAGATTAATTAAAAGTCATACTCAATTCCTTGAGCTTGTAATTTAACAAAATCAAAGACAAACTTTTCTATGGGAATTCTATTTTTATTAAAAACAACAAGGTTGACAGCTTTGATACTGTTTTCATCTTCTTTAAGTAATTCTCTAATAGCAGTTAAGACATTTTTCAAATATTCATTAAGTTCTGGCTGTTCAGAGATATGAACCACAGCGCCATATATTTTTTTTTTAACAAAGATTTCTTTTGGATATAATTTTCTATAATAAAGTATATGATTAAATGCCACCTCCAAGAATTCTAGGAGAATATCACTGGTGACTAAAAAAATAATACAATAATTAATTAATACAATAATTAATTAATACAATAATTAATTCGTGAACGTATATGTTTCAATTTTGTTAACCTATTTTAGTTTGTGACATTTTAATTTAATCGTGAAAGTTCTCGAGATGTCAAATCACTCGTATTCAATCGTAAAAAGAAATGAGTTTGAATGTCATGTAATCCAAAAAAAAAAGAAAGGAAGAAAAAAAGAAAGAAAGTTATGATTTTTTAACGTCGTTCGCGCTTGTTGCGCCTTTAAATCGCGGTGATGCAAGTGAAAAGCATAAATTGGTGTGTTACCGTTACGCAATTCTTTTTTTTGTATATTATTCTTGCAATATTTTGCATGCCTGAAACATATAACGATGCAATTTATTGGATCTCGTTTAGAAATTATTTTCGGTTATCTTCGGTTGTTCGTTGATGACGATAATATTCTTATTTTTCTTAATACAAATCAAATACAATTTGCATGTAGATGCGGACATCTACATATAAATTGTACAGTCCACATACATCCATATGTATTTGATAACGGTGGCGCGAGAAAAGAAATAGTTTAACGTCAGTTATAGAAATAGTTCGTAATCGTGTTAAAAGGTTCAATGATGCGACAGATTTGTTATATTATAAATTATCAATTAAGAAAGTAACGAGATGAATGAAGAAAATATCATTTAACGATTGATTCGGTGCGCGCCTCGATGCAATCTGATTGCATATGGTGGCGAATGGTGGCGAATGGTGGCGGATGGTGGTGGCGGTGGCGGGTGAACGTGAGGAATACACGGTGTTGCGGTGTGTTTTGATAAAGAAATCTTTCGAATTTTCCTATTGTATAAAACGATAGAGTAAGAAGATCGCGAGATATCGCGCATCTCCGTGCGCTGTCGTGCGCTGGTGTGCGCTCTATCGCGCATCGTGATCCATCGGTTCTCGTTAAGGATCGCTTTATCATGATATAAAAGGTATACACGGCGGCATTTTTCCTAACCTCGAAGCATCTTTCTATGAAAGCTCATTACGTGGAACTATGTCTTGGTCGCAAATACACGTTTGTGCGTATTTTTCGCGACCTATCTACTTTTCGAGGATATCTACTTTGATATCAACTTCCTTGATATATTTACCTTCGACTATCTTCCCTTCGACAATTTTACGACGTCTATCAGTCGTTGGTTATCTTTCAAATGTTGAAAGCCTTTTTAATCTTCGATTGATCGATGCCACTTTATAGTCTTTTGTTCAATTTTTTTTTTCTTCCACTATGATTCATTTCTTCTTTTATTTCTCATGGAATTTATTAGTTCGTTATGGCGCGAAAAGGAATAAATGATAAATCCAATGGGTAACGTTCTCGTGTTAACGTGTCTCCGTCTTCGGGACCTTTCAAAAGCATGGACGGTCCTTCCTGAAGTAGGAATATATAATATAATCATTGCTATAAAGCTTTTTACAAAAGCATATAAGAAATATAAGATATTGTTATCAAACTTTTGCTTTTTATTACTTCTAACGTGTACTTTACATTAGACTAGTCTTTATTATTAATATTATTATTATTATTATTATTATTATTATTATTATATTATTATTATTATTATTATTATTATTATTATTATTATTATTGTTATTATTACTTAATTGTTTCAGGAGAAAATGGCACCTGCAAAGAAGACGGATTTAGATAAATTAGCATGGTCTTGGATTGAAGCTGTTACACCCGAAGAAATAGAGAGAATACATTTAGAAACTGCTTATAGACTAGGTCTTAAAGGTTGCAAAAGTTGCAAGTAAGATTCTTATCAATGTAATACTATAATCTTGTATAACAGCTCTTTAACGTTTCTCAACAATTATCTGAATATTTCTTTTACTTCATTCACAGACGAAATTGTACAAATAATCCACAATGTCTCACTGGATTAGGAGAAGAAAAATATATCAAATCGCAACCCACGGAGATCGTTTCCTTGGAAAGTTCTTTGTCTGAGCTTCGTGACCCTACTCAATATGTCGGCCTGAAAAATCTAGGAGCAACGTGTTACGTCAACAGTTTAATTCAAATGTGGTTTCACAACGAGGATATGAGGTATTACAATAACTATACGTTTTGCGTACATTTCTTTCGCATACGTTGTACGAATATGGTGTTTAATATTATCTTGGTTACAGGCGGATAATATACAAGTGGAATATAACAGAAGATCCTGAGGAGAGGGAGGCTTTGTATCAAGCGAAGAAGGCAGGACTTTCTTATCATCCGGTAACGGCGGTTGGTCAATTGCAATACATATTTGCCATGATGCAATTCGGAAACAGACGTCTACTCGATCCAATGAATCTTGCCATCGCCCTGTCTTTGGATACTAGAACGCAACAGGACGCGCAGGAGTTCTCGAAGCTGTTGTTGTGCCATATTGAAGGAAAGCTACAGCAAAACTCAGAGTTGCAGCGGATGTTGCGGAGGCTGTCACAGGGAAAATACAGCTATATCAATTGGTGGGTTTTCTGAAGTGGAAAACAAATGAGAATTGTCCTAAACGATGATGATGCAGATGATCTTGACGATGAGAACATGGTAGGACACGTTGCTCGCTACGGTGACTGGTGCGATCAACTGATCTGACCGAAAGAGACGTGTATCGTGTAAATAATATCTACTATTTTTGTTTAATATAGTTGCTCCACCTGCGGTACCGAGTATCCAACATCGACCACATTCTACGAATTGGACTTGCAGCTTGCAGCTACTTTGAAGGAAGCTATAGAAAAATATCTCACTGAAGAACAATTGAATGGAGCTAATCAGTACCATTGTGTTACCTGTAACGACAAAAAGGATGCTAGAAGATTTATACGTTTGGAATTGCTACCAGAAACTTTGAACATTCAATTGATGCGCTTCGTATTTCATAGGTGAGCCTGTACATTCGTACTACTTTCCTACTAAATTTAATTAAACTATTGTTTTACTATATTTTCATTTAATTCGTTCTTATCTGTACAGGGATTCCGGTCAAAAAAGAAAATTGAACTCTTTCATCCATTTTCCGGAAGACTTGGATATGTCCGAGTATGTTAGATGTCCTCCTCAAACCCATATGTATAGTCTCGTTGCAGTTTTGAGTCATAAAGGACCTTCAGCTCATTCGGGTCATTACATTGCGAATATATGTAATTCGGCTGGAGAATGGTATCAATTTAGTGATGATAAAGTTGAAAAAATGCAGAATAAGAGGATTGAGGATAGTGGCAATGGTGAGAATCTCACATTTTATTCTTGTTAGACATTTCATATATTTGTAATATACATAATTAAATATAAATTTTGTGTTTCTCTCTTTCTTTGATCCTTACAGAATCAACAAAAAATATGAAACGTGGTCGTGTACCAAAAGGATTTCTTTCATCCAACACAGCGTATATGTTGGTCTATAAGAAATTAACTATTGAACCAAAATTAGGTAATGGAAAAAAATTAAAAGCAAAGAAGACTGATTCAGAGTGCAATAGTTATAGTGATTCCGTTAGTTTGGAAAGACTCACTGTTAAGGACAAATCTGATTCGTCAGATGAAGGAAAACGTAAGAATGGAACTGATGATTTTAAAGATATTGAAAGTCCAGGAAAAATGATGAAAATAGAGGCTGATTTCAAGATGGAAGTGGACAGTGTTGTGACAGGGAAAAATGATAACTTTGATGTTCCAAAGGACGATAAAAGTCCGACAGAACAGGCAAAGAAAATTGTCACAAAAAATACAAAACTCGATTATAAATTGTTAAACGGTGCTGCCCATAGAGCAATGAGCTGTGGAGAACGTGATTTCTACGAAGAGGTATGTATATGTAATTTTTCAATATTATTTATTAATATATCATACGTTTGTCTGATAATATGTTATAGATTGAATTTGAAAATTGGCAAGTGAGTAATACAATGAGAGAACTCGTTCGTCAAGAAAATGTTAAACACGAGTTAAGTTTATTGGCTATTCAGCAAGAAAAAGTAAGTAAAAAAAAAATAATTCACTTGTACTCATAGAATCTTTGAAATTCTTTTTTAAAGATATTTAAAATACAGTGTCGATTTTTATTTGTTTTTAGCAAAAAGAAATAGAAGATCAGAATTTTAAGAGACAACTCGTAATAGATGTGTACGATATTATTGGAAATACAATGTCTTGCATAGAATATCAATGGATACCAATTGATTGGTTATCAAAATGGTTAAATGGACAATTGCTAACCGATGGTGTTCCACCGATAGATAATTCGGTCTTGATGTGTCCTCATTATCGTTTAGATCCATTAAAAGTTAACCGTGCCAAATGTTTGCCAACCTCAGCAGCTAGTCTATTATATGACAAGTATCGTGGAGGGCCACGTTTGGATCAGAATACTTTGTGCGAAGTTTGTGTAAGAAGACGTTGCAAAATGCTTAGATTCAAAATGGTTTTAGAACGTGATCATAAGGAAGTTAGCGATATAATACGTAATTTTAAAGAATCGTTAGTATTTCTTCATAATTTATTCAAAAAAATTTTTTTTTCCTCTTTTATAATTTTTAAATAAAAATATCTACACGTAATGCTTTTGTTATTTCATAGAAGCGAAACTAGTTACATAGTCGGCGCAGATTCTTTGAGATCTTGGAGGAGATTAGCTATGGAAAAATTTACCGAAGATATGGAACAGGAAATAGAACGAGAAGATCGTGAAAATTCTCGATTAACCGAGGATGAGAATAAAAATGGCGATAAAGATAACGATGAGTGTACGAAAGAAGTTGAAGATGGCGAGGAGAACGAAGTTGTTTTAAACTTTAACGAAGATTTACTTTGTGAACATAATCTATTGAAAACACCGGATTCTAGTAGGAAAATAGTACCTCGCGAAGTTTGGACGATATTAAGGAAATATTTTCCAAATTCGAAAGAGTATCCATTTGGTACCTCGTCATGTTCGATCTGTGAGGTACGTGTACGTTTTGGTATACTTTTTATAATTTCTAATTTCTTGTCGTATCTCTTTTAACGAATATTTTTCTTCCTTTGTCCTTTTTTTTTTCTTTTTTTCTTTTTTTCTTTGATCATGCATATCAGGAGAAAATGGAAAATGCACAAAAGGCAAAGAAGGACGACAAGATAAAAGCTAAACAACAAAAGGATGAGCTTATCGATTTGTATTATGCAAGAAATAGAAATGAAATTTCTAAGTGTGAAGATGCCGAGAAAGTATTTTATATCGTGGAGAAAGGCTTCTTGGATAGTTGGCGTTCTTTCATTCGGTGAGTCCTAAAAATTTTATTACATATTTCATGATTCGTTAAAAAAAAAAAAAAGAAAAAGAAAAAAGAAAAAAAATTGTCAAGATACTTTCAAGTAAATTTTTATTATTTCTACACTTGATTTCATAATTCCAAATGTTGCAAATACATATATTATATATATTTATTTATTTATTTATCCAAGTTATCGGTAAAGTCGAATGATTAGTATGTGTCGAAAGATATTCGTTAGATGGCAGCATTGTTTTCGATCTCAATAAGCGATCGATAGGTTGTTTTCCGCTAGAGGGTTCTGCGAGTTATATAAATCTTCTCTCTAATCACATTTTATATCTATTATAAAAATTTTCAATTAGAAATGATAATAAAAATAGATAATATGAAATAATAATCGAATGAATGATATTTTTACTTGTGTGCAAAATAAATAATTAGGTATATAATAATTCGTGATCGAGGGAATAATTGTTGGTCGGGTCCGATTTATTTTGATGCAACATGGCGGAAGTAGGAAGATAGAAGAGGGAAGAAGGGAGAGGGCTCGGACATTTATCCGAGCTCACATTAACGAGCTTTTCCTAATTATAAGAAAAAAGTGGTCTCTGCGATTAAGGTCTCAGTTCCCTTTTCTAGCTCTCTCTTTCTCTTTCTCTCTCTCTTTTTCTCTTTATATATATATATATATATATATATATATATATATATATATATGTATGTATATCTACTATCTGTATATCTATCTATCTATTTATCCATCTATCCATCTATCCATCTTTTACTCGCTCATGCTTTGCCAGTGTGGGTGCTAGAGGTTGCTCGGGAGAAAACTAATTGAAACAACCGCCTAACGATCCGCCGGCAAATGATACATCGACCCCGAGGTAGGAGTCTGCTGTCTTAATACTGTTTCAGCTTATACCGTGCTTGGAAGAGGGATGCAATTTCGTATTTTTTTTGGGATATATATATTCTTTTCGCAACAATTCCGTTTCTATTTTTCTTTTTTTTTTCTTTTTCTCAAAATCGAACGTTTTTAAAGAAATTTTTCTTTTCATTTATGTACGATATAATTATGATTTATCGTAATAATAATAATAATAATAATAATAATAATAATAATAATAATAATAATAACAATAATAATAATAATAATAATAATAATAATAATAATAATAATAATAATAATAATAATAATAATAATAATAATAATAATAATAATAATAATAATAATAATAATAATAATAATAATAATAATAATAATAATAATAATGATGATAATAATAATAATAATAATAATAATAATAATAATAATAATAATAATAATAATAATAATAATAATAATAATAATAATAATAATAATAATAATAATAATAATAATAATAATAATAATAATAATAATAATAATAATAATAATAATAATAATAATAATAATAATAATAATAATAATAATAATAATAATAATAATAATAATAATAATAATAATAATAATAATAATAATAATAATAATAATAATAATAATAATAATAATAATAATAATAATAATAATAATAATAATAATAATAATAATAATAATAATAATAATAATAATAATAATA
>NC_140810.1:13795000-13830000 GCF_050613455.1 Vespa mandarinia
GGTAGGAAGGTGGCGGTTGCGCGGGGGTGAAGGCAAAAAATCTTGTGGAGCAAAAACTATCATCAGTGCTCGGCAAAGCGAGCTGAACGCTCGGTTCTGCTCGTCTCTCTCTCTCTCTCCCTCTCTCTCTCTCTCTCTCTCTCTCTCTCTCCCTCTCTCTCTCTCTCTCGTGCGTTGGCGCGCGCGCACACACACCCTCCTATTTCCCTTCCTCTCGTATCCTTCATCATCTTCTCTTGTACGTTCTCTCTTGCTTCCGGCCTTGGAATTTTCTTCAAAAGGATTGAACCGAAAAGAAGAATGTCTTTCCATCCATAGTGTCGTTTCAATCGCGAGTCGAGTCAACGGAAAGAGTAAAATGATAATCTATGTTCAAAACGCATGAATAGATACATACATGCATATATATATATATATATATATATATATATATATATATATACATGCACGCACACACGTATATCTCGAGCATTAAATTATAATAATCATATGAGAGAATGGTAATTAATGTTATAATAAACATGATAATAATCGTATAGAAATGATTATTGATATTCTAATAAAAATTAGCATAATCATATAAAAAATGATAATTAACATTATAATAATAATTATAATGTTATAACAATGATAATAAATGTTGTAATAAAAATTGTAATGATCGGATAATAATGATAATTAATATTATATTAAGTATTAGAATAATCATAAAGATTTTCACGATATAATATTTAGATAACAAAATAATAGATATCGAAATATTTTATATAAAATTAAATAACATTTCAAATATTATTATTGTCAGCATCTAAATCTTTATTTTATGAAAATAATTATATGCCAATCTAGTACGTATCTAAATAATATTATCGAACGGTTCTATCTTGTGTTTCTTTTGAGATTAGTTTCGTTTTTAAACGACCAAGTCATCGTACAAAAGAGAAAATCTTATAAAGAAGATCTTATTATTAAAAATTCATAAAAGATCGTAAGAGAGAAAACGTACAATTTCCGTAGAGTATAGGTACAATCCCAATGTAAATAGATGGAAGCGATCAAGCATGGCGGACGGTTTTGCTTTTTCGTAGCGTATCGCAGTGGTCACGCCTGGTCACAGCAGGTAAGCTAACTCTAATGTAAGTCGGGACTCCTTCTTCGATCAAGAACGCTTCGTCGATTTCCGCGAAATCGAGGAGACGAAAGGGGGAAAAAATGGTCGACGAGATGAAAGAGAAGAGCGGTGAGAGGAGGGAAGGCTATCTCGTGGGCGCAACGACAAAATCGTAACGTGTTTCTTACTGCATTTTGTTTGGGATACTAAGCGAGGTTGAGTTTATTCGAACTTTCGATTATTCGGAACGTGTTCTATCCATTTTTTCGAGAGTATCGTAGCTGACACACACACACACACACACACACACGAATACATGAACACATTCGAGTTTGTTTTTTTACATACAAAAAATGATTGAAGAATTATATTAATGTTAAGCGTAGTTTAATATAAATATATAATGCGAAATATATGAAATAATTTAATTTTTCTTTTTATATTTATATTATTTCTATTTATTTAATAGCTAATAGCTGAATAGATTGATGTAGGTTTGACATAAAATATTTTTTTTAATATTAAAAATATTATTCCTAGTTTAATATTTTTTCAATAGGTAATTTAACACAGTATAGTATCTTTGTTATGATTACAAGTGTATATGTAGTATAATACTTTTCTTCATGTAAAGCGCTATACACATTGAGTTTACGTATAAATAACAAAGATATATATATATAATATTTTTTTGTCATGACCGGCATAATACTAAATGCATATATATATATTTATATATACATATATACGTGTGTGTGTCCTAGTAAAACTAAAATCTAATATTGAAATAAACAATGAAATTTACTATATTTTTTTATCTCCAGTAATTTGTGAAAGATTAGATGCGTATATCACGATTAATGATGCTAAATTAGTATGACGATCAACCAGTTTAACGAGGGTATCGTTGCAAGAAACATCGATTTGACGTCGATAATCGTCATTCTATTGTCGCTGACGATCGCGATGTAACGCAACGATAGTTTGCTCTTTTGACCTATTGAACGATGAGAAGAGTGTGCCTAAGTTCCTCTATTTTATATACCATCTCCAAGTAAACAACAAGATCGACTGAAAGTTTTTTCTTCAAAGATACAAGAAAAAGGAAATCGATCGACGATACTTTCGTGCGATTATGGTATGCGGTTATCCGACAAGTTCGTAGCGGAAAGACACGCTCGATTTTCATTGTTCTTCTTTTTAGAGTTTGTTCTTATCTAAAGAACAATTCTAATCGTATCTTCGAGAATGAAAATAACATAAATTCAGTTGTCGAACTGCATTTTAGAACAGCGTTTCTCGATTTATATAGCTTGTGACTCATTATGAAATGATACTTGCTAGATTACATCAAAACGAGAAAAGTGATTGATTTCTAAGATGTTTTTATTATAAAGTTTTCGTCAAATATTCTTTACGAGTTAATGAGGATATCGCGGTAATAGCCGTATCTTTAAAGTAATTACTCTTAATTATCATTAAAGTGAATGAATCCAGCCAAATAAGTTCTTAAAAATTTGATATTATAAACGTTTGATATTACAAACCAATGTATTGAAACCGCACGGTCAAAAGATTAAGAAATGTTATTTTAGAATGTATAGAAATTGTGATAGTAAAAGATTATCTTAATAAAGTTTAGAGATATGGCTTGTTTGTATTTTTTATTATGGATAATATTGCACAGAAAGAAACCAAATTGAATTTTCATATAGTATAAATCAAGCAGTCATAGGAAAAGAGATATCAATGAAATTTAGAAAAATTATTTTTTTTTTTTATTGCTAATAAAATATTATTTTATTTTGTTAATTTTTTTTTTGATATGTCTAACAATAAATATATATATGTAATATGAAACTCATAGTATTACTTATATCAGTATATAGTAACCAAATGTAGTAACTATAGTAAATAAAACATATACTCAACAAATATTAATGTTTGAATATGTTATACAATTAATCTTATGAAAAAAAAAAAATAAAGGGAGATTTCAAAAATATAAATGTATGAATTTATGCTTCGAAAGTTATATGATGTTATAAGTTAGTTAAACAATTGACAATATTTTGATAATTTAAAAACATATTCAATCGATGATAATTAAATATCCCATGTAATTAATGATTTAGAAATTAAAAAAAAAAAAAAAAAAAAGAAAAAAAAATAATAATGAATCAATCAATCAATTCTATTAGAAACGAGATGGTTAAAGAGATAGTTAACTTTATAGAAATATTATTTTATGGAGTTTCTTAGCAAGATTATCCGCATTCCGTGTCCCTTTGGAGAAAAGTTAGAAAGATAGGAAATAACGACGAACGTTTCTCTTCTCTTTATCTTTTTCTTTTATTTTCTTTATCCTCTTTTTCTTTTTTCTTCTTTTCCCTTCGTTCTATGAGAAAGAAGGAAAGAAGAGAAGAAGTAGAAAAAGAAGAAGGGGAGGAGAAAGAGGAAGAAGAGGTGGTCATCGTTGCTTCTCCTCACCGTTAACTTGAGGAATGTAGGTTGACCCCGGACGACTCCAGCGATTATTGCTTTCCTGTAACCGTAGCGAGCTTAAAGAAGCTCTCGTTACAAGTTACGAGCGAGGTTCCTCGTAACGGCTCGTTCACGAAGAAGATCCACCACGAACATTTCTTTCTAAATAGCCGTGAACTTTACACTCACTCATCGATAATATCGTACGTGAGTTTTAGGGTTACTTGAGAGAGAGAGAGAGAGAGAGAGAGAGAGAGAGAGAGAGAGAGAGAGAGAGAGAGAGAGAGCGAGAGAAAGAGAGAGAGAGAGAGAGAGAGCGAGAGAAAGAGAGAGAGAGAGAGAGAGAGAGAGCGAGAGAAAGAGGGGGTGTTATAAATAATATGAAATCATATGATCGATATTTAATCATAATTTATTGTGACAATAAATATTTTTTTAATATCAATGATTAATTATTAATAAAGTTTAATATTTTAATACAAATGTTTCATTTGTATTAAACTATTAATTATTAATATTTTACTTTATAATATGCGAATGATTTTTATAACATGCGAAGTTTATGCGAGTTCGATGATATAAAATAAAATTTTGGAAGATTTAAGGATATTTGTGTAGTTAAATTTTTGTTAACTTGCATCATTTTAATCTGCAATAATATTGTTGATTAAATTTTTTTCTTTTTTATTTTTGATATTTGTATGTTAGACAACATTTCTAAACATTTTTACTGTCTAACAATAATGTTCTAAAAATTGTGTAGTATTTTTTCTTAGCATGTTATAATTTACAAAATTTCTTTGATGAGTTGCCTGGCAAATATTCTATAATATTCTTAAAGCGTTAAAATTAATTAACTTTTTAATTATTAATATATATTAATACACGAATTGTTTGTTATTCATTAGGAAGATCATAAGATTTAGAAATTGAAAGAGTTTAGTAAATTATCGAGTTCTAAATCATGAAAAATTTAGAATAATTTATTTATTAAATTAACATTTTATTATTAATATATCATATTGTCTCTTAATATGCAAATGATATGGTACTCATTCATCGGTTCATAAAACTTCGAAGTTGGAAGAGATTCGAGGACGTTTAGTCAAATACCGATGGGAAGAGCGTTAAATCAGGGAAAACGTAGGGACACTCGCCTTCCCCGTTCCTGCCTGTCGGAAGACAAATGTCATTGGGAGAGGATCGTGTGTTGGAGAAGGAGGTCCTTTTCGGAGGCTTTCGCCATAGATGCATGTTCTCTTATGGCGGTAAATCAAGGCCGGTGATATTAAAAGGCCGCTTATACGCGAAAACATAAGATTTATTTCTAGGAGAAAGGAAAGGATAGGAGGAGGATAGAAAAAGGATAGAAAACGATATCACAGAGCTTCTGGCACGTGGATGCTTTCGAATCAGAGAGAGAGATAGAGAGAGAGAGAGAGAGAGAGAGAGAGAGAGAGAGAGAGAGAGAGAAAGCGAGAAGTATGTTCGTTGAGGGTGTTGGTGAGTGCGAAAGAGAAGGGTGAGACGACGTACAACTCACCCCTACGTTGTTCGAATAATCGTGCAGCTCTCCTCGAAAGCGGTTTGTACGAGCTAATATCGGACCACCGCAGCGTCGCATAAGCGTCGGGGAAAAGAATTCGTATCGTTGATCTCTTCGATCTCTCTTTCTCCTTCTTCTATCTCCTTTGTGGCTATTTGTCTGATCGAATAATAAATATAACTGATTATACGTATAAAGAAAAAGATTAATGACAATAAAATAATAATTTCTTATTATGTATACACATATATCATATAAAATAATAAAAAGTTATATAAGATAATATTTAACATTATATTATAATAAAAAAAAAATATATATATATACATGTATGTATGTATGTGTATGTATATATATAGGGAGTTTTGTCGTAATGATTAGAAAAATAGTGTGACGATATTTACTATGATCATTAGTATTTCTTAGAAATAAAAGGGGAGTGGAATATTAGGGCACGTTCGAGTTAAACGAGTTTTATTCGTAAAAGATCTCGTTCTACGGTAAATTCTGTGCATAAAACAGGATATCGTTCTCGATAGATGGCAATAAAATTGAAACCACAACGAACAGGTTAGTTTTTCTTAAGTCATTGAGATATCAAGGTCCGATTCGTTTCGAAATTATCGACGTACGTATTTTACGAGAATATCGATTCTCTATATTATTGCGGTCTCAATGACGGCTTTGCATTTTCCTTGCTTAACATTACTGATCAATCGGAAATAATAGTGAACGAGATTCGAAGGTTGTTCTCGATCGTTTTTTCCCCCGTCTTTTTTTTTCTCTTTTTACTTTTTATTTTTTAAACTTGCATTCTAAGCTTGTCAGGATCGAGAAGTCGACAAGTTTTCTTAACTTAGATTTTATCGAAGAAGCTTTTGTCTCGAAGCTTTATTATATCTACGATCGAACTTTCACAGGGATTCTATAACCAACTCACTATCACCAACATTATACAGTATTCGAAACGGAAACGGAATTCTCTCTTTTCCACTTCCATTTTCGTGATCTCCAGGGAGCAATAATCGTTGTGGCGCGGAAAAATTCCGCGACAGAAGTTAAACAAAGCCTCGAACGAGAGATAGAGAAATAAAAAAAAAGGAAGAGTCCGGTTGTGTCCGGCTGAGTTTAGTATAGTGGAGGAGAGAGAAAGAGAAAGAGAGAGAGAGGGAAAGAGAGAAGGTTAGAGTAGAATATATGTGGAAAGAGAGAAGCACCGACAGAGAGAGCTTGTCCCGAGTCGGATCGTAATAAGGGTAACTACCCTCCTACCGTGCTCTCTCTTTCCTCTCTCTCTTTCTGTGTTCTCGCCTGTTTGAACAAGGCTCATAATTAATACGCATATTCGCTTCTCGAAAATGCGCTCGAGGGTTCGCCGGGACATTTTTAAACGTTTCAGATATTTGCACCTCATCCTCTTTCGTTTCGATCTCTCGTTGCTTGTATATCATAGTCTATATTACTATCTCTCTTTCTCTTTTCTCTCTCTCTCTCTCTCTATCTCTTTCTATCGCCTCTTTCTGATCTAAAAAATTTTTTTTCCTTTCTATTATATTTTTTTAATCGGAAAAAAATCAACATCCTATAGGATGATTCTCTCTCTCTCTCTCTCTCTCTCTTTCTCTCTCTTTCTATCTTTCTCTCTCTTTCTATCTTTCTCTCTCTTTCTTTCTCTTTCTCTCTCTTTCTTGATCGGCAGGTCGTACCTGGCTCGTTTGGCCAGAGATATCCGTCTTTAAGAGCATTATCCGGATAGTCGTCTGCTAGGGGATCGGCAAAAACCGTCCGCCCCCTCATGGTATGTGAAAAATGATGCACAACCCCAATCCCCAAACATCTCCACCACCACCATCACCACCACCACCTCCATCACTACTACCACCTTTCTCCCTCGAAAGTCCCGACGGAAGCCGTCGCTGTCGCCGTCGCCGTCGCCGTCGCCGTCACACACTGACGTCTACGTTCTCTCGACTCGCCTCTTTTCTTAGTCCTCTTTCTAGTTCACAAACCAGAAGAAGATTGTGTCAAGCAAAGAACTTGCAAAGATCTATCCCGAACAGATCTGATCCTTTACATTTTTTTCTTGAATATAATAATCTATTTTTTTCTTTTTTTTTTCTTTTTTTTTTCGTTATGTTCTCTCCCGGTCAAGTTTTTTCTTTTTTTTTTGTATTTTAATGAATGATACAAATAATCGAAATTTCTTAGGGAATATAGTTACTTCTTCGATTGTTTATATTTAGGCGGATGAGTTTTAATATTACGTTTGTTGAATTAATTACGTTTTTTTTTTCTTTTTTTTCTTTTTTTTTTCAAGTATCTTTCATAACAGATAAACATTCATATAACGAACACACTATATCTATTCTCGTTTAACAAAGACCTATCTATTTTTTTATTTCCTGACAATCTTTCCTTTTGAATTTTTCCAGATACGCTGAAAGTTACTCGAGGACTCCGCCATCGTCTATCCAAAATGCCGTTCTATTGTGCGAGCCGCATAAAGGACTATTGTATCGGGCTTCCATCAATAACGAACTGTAAGTATCGCTCAAGGAACGATATTCTTTTTTTTTTTTCTTTTTATTTATTTATTAATTTTTTTTTTATTTCTTACGAATAAATCTTTCGATTGAAATACATATTTAATTTGATCGGATTTTTATTTAATTTTTTATATAAATATTTTTATACATACATATATGTACATATATTTAGAATTTGAAGAAAAAGAAAGAGAAAAATTAGCTTAAAGAGTACCGTGAAAGAGTAATTGATTGTTAAGGACACATTGAATAATTTGTAAATATAATAATAAGAAAATATTCGTCGAAGTGGAACAAAAAAAGAAGGAGAAGAAAAAGAAGAATAATAATATTATGAAGTGAAAATGCGTGATCTCTTGACATGACTTTCCGTCCCTCCACGACGTTTTCAGCATCCGGACGAACCGCCTTTCTTAGTTCCGTGTACCATCGTACTACGTTTGCTTCGAGCTGGTGTAACGTGATGGATACGCGAAAGTGTCACCCACACGCCCCCGAGGCCAACGCGCCATCATCCAGTGCGTCCCCTCTGACCATTATGCTAAACCATTGTCCACTATCTGCCTAAGATAGCCGACGGCTTAAGTCATCCTTTTCCTTCTTTCTTCCTCTTTGCCTTTTCTCGAGACCGTTAAAAAATCATTTTCCCCTCCTCTCTCTTCCTCCCTCTTCCATTACCCCCTCTCTCTTTCTCTTTCTCTCTCTCTCTCTCTCTCTCTCTCTCTCTCTCTCTCTCTCTCTCTCTCTCTCTCTCTCTCTCTCTTTCCCTCTCCGTATCTTGTTTTCGAACTCTTTGGGGTCTGACAATGTGATATTTTTGAAAATCTGTTTGTGACGTATGTGACCCTAATTTTACTGCAGTATATTAATCTAAAATTTTTTGAACTTGTCTTTTTCTACTCTTTCATCGTTCCTCTTTTCTTTTTAATATCTTTTTGATACAAGATGAAGATTAGAAAATCGCACAAAAAATATGGAATGGTAGGAGAATGAAAATAAGATCAGAAAAATAAAATTGTTCTTTTCGCATTTCCACTTACTTTGACCACGATGGAAATATTTGGACGATAAGAGCATATTGATAGAAAATTTCGGGAGTATTGTCACGATCGAGGAGGCGTGGAAAACATTAAAAGATTCAAGAACGGCAAAGGGAGTCATTGATTGCAGCATTAAACATTTCCTTTTTTTTTTCTTTTTCTTTTCACCATAAGCCTTCCATTCCCCCCGTTCATTCGTTCCCATTCTCCTCCCCTCCTCTCTCTCTCTCTCTCTCTTTCTCTTTCTCTTTCTCTCGTCCTCTTTCTCCGTACAGCGACTATTATTCGGGCGTTAGGCAAATACACAGGAGAGACGACAAGCTCGTCCACGCGTTTTTGTCCTCTGAAAATTCAAATGAGGCAGCGCAGCATATTGCGCTGAATCGAAATTAATGTCACGCAACTAATTATCGCTCGTGAGAGTCATCCTCGTTTCTCCCTCTCTCTCCCTCTCCCTCCCCCTCTCTCTCTTTCTCTCGCTCGCTCTTTCTCTCTCTTCTCCTCTTAACCAACGTTCGAGTAACTTTCTTGACATTTGGAGAATTATGATACACTTAGATCGTTATTTTCGTAGACATAAATACCTCAAATTACACTATGTTCACGATCAAACAGACGAATTTTGTATTTCCACGAATTCTCATATAATTGAAGAAAGCGAATTCCGAAATGGTGGCGAAGCGATTGTGTATACCTTAGACTTGTTTACAGAGAATATTATTGATCTCTCGGCATTCTGAAATTCCTAGGCGATGCGAGCCTCAGAAACCGCGCCAGGATCGGCTGCACAATTGTAGGGCAAAAAGCGCGGAGCTGCGGACCCGCAAGAAATTTCTAATTTGCGGTATAATTAAGGGAGACGACGCAAAAACCATCACGGATTCAGCCTCGCTCTTTGGAAATCGCGAATTCTACCTTGCCGAGTCTGCCTTCGTTGAGTCGTTGCACTTTACCTTCGATCCTCGTTGTTTTCACTTTAATCGACGATCTGATCTTTCTTATTTGCGTTTTACCCTTTTCTTTTTTCCTTTTTCATTGTCTTTTATTTGCTTGCATTTTTCTTACAAGAATTTTCTTTTTCATTCATCTATAATTTTTACTTAAACGTTAATTATCGTACCTATTAATTAATTTATTGGACAACTTGTGTTTCAGATACAGTGTGGTTACTACCGAGGAATGGTCGAAATTAACGCAATTTTACGAGGCCGATCACGTTATTAAGATTAAAAAGATCGGTTCGGATTTTAAGACACAGCCAGGTGAGTAAAAAAGTTTGAACAAAATATACGTCGATTGTTACTTTGAAAGAAACTTTGAGAATGTTTCTCGATCGATTGATAGTGAGAGAGAAAGAGAGAGGGGGGGAATGGGGTGGAAGAGATAGGGAGAAGGGAAAGAAGGAATTTTAAGAGAGTCGCCACCCCATTTAAATCTCTTTCTCTCCTCATCGTGTCATTATTGGTCGGTTGCTTTTGCAAGTGGCGCTTTTTCTGTCGGTTAATTTTCAGGATACTTCTTAATTATAATGAAAGACACTCTCTAGGATCTGTTAGGGAAGTCGAAGGGAGAAGGGAGATTTATGTAAATCAACTGCTAATGTCTTTTGGCATTATTCCTTGGCTTAAGCTTTGGGAGTGAATGAAAGTGAGAGAGAAAGAAGAGGACTCAGTTAGAAGGAAACCGTTTATAGCTACTCGCGCTTATACTCGTACGTTTCCTGCACACCGTGCTTGTCCGAGAGGGAATATGGGGTGACAGAAAGAAGAGAGAGAAAGAAAGAGAGAGAGGGAGAGAGAGAGGGAGAGAGAGGGAGAACATTGGTAACGATCCGACGAGGGACGATCGTTTACATAATGACCCCCGTCGAATTGTACGAAAATGAATTGCCGATAAGATCGAACGGTCCTGTAGTGAAATAAAGAGAGATATATAGATAGATAGATATATAGATGGATAGAGATAGAGAGAGAGGGGGGAGAGAGAGAGAGAGTCGTTAATCGAGCGATCGGTCCTTGCCTTCAATCCATTTTGCCGCTTAATTGATACATCGGCACGTTATCAGAATGGAATACTTTTTTTTTGTGTCAGGATTAGAAGGCAATTTTCTCGTCTCTGTAATTATAGGCGACAATGGAGGGGAAAAAAACAAGTAGAAAGAACAAAAGGAATGTTGAGAATAGGAAAGATTAGGACTTTTTAAATTCTAACATGACAAGCATGACTTGTCATGGGTTAATCTCTAATGTCAAAATATACAGTGACGAGTTAAGCTCGTCATGAGATATTTCTGATAGTAAAATAATATCCATATGGACATTGAATTAAATCATACGTCGATGAGTTAAAAAAAAAAAAAAAGAAACAAAGAGAAATCAAAACGAAAGAAATTAAAAAGAAAAGAAAAAAATAAATAATAAAATAAGCGTTAAAGTTGTAAAAAATTAATTTCTTGACATCAAATTCGTCGAGTTTTACTCGCTTTATATTTATTAATAAAAATACTGAACAAATAAATAAAAGGTGATAATTCTTTTCGACGAGTCACGTTATTATATACACATACACACACACACACGGACGCGTGCGTGCGCGAAAAATAACCTAAATTAATATACCAAGAAATTGAAAGAAGATAATAGGGACAAAGTAGGTAAGAAGAATGAAAAGAAAAAGGAAAAGAAAAGAAAAAGAAAGGAAAAAAAAAACGAAACGAGTGTTAAAAGTTGTAAAGATTAAAAAACGAATAAAAACAAACGAAAAAAGTAAATATAACGAAAGGCAAAAAAGAAAGAAGAAAAAGGATACGTGGGTTAAGTGAGAGAAGAGAAAAAAAGAGGGGTAGGGTAGGCACAGAGTGGCGTGCGATGTACTTTGTCGTCCGTCTGGCAGGCAAATTGGCTTTAGGAAGGAGAAGGAGAGGTGAAAGAGTAAAAGGATGAGGAGATGGAAGAGAAGGACATCCCTGTGGTTTCACGAAGTAGCTACTCGGTTTGGGTTGGCGGCACAACACGAAGATCTCTAAACATCCCATTGTCTTGTCCGTCTATCGTTCGTGGACTACCCTCTCTTACGGGTTTCCTTTTTTTCATCGACATTTGTCAAGGCACGTTTTTGAACAGTTCCTTGCCGTCCGGCAGGCAGGCAGGCAAGCCAGGCAGGCAGGCAGGCAGGCAGGCAAGCCAAACAGTCAGGCAGGCAAGCCAGGCAGGCAGGCAGGCAGGCAGGCAAGTCAGGCAGGCAGGTACCGCCCGCCGTTCTTGACGGCCGACAACAATTTGAATTGCAAACGTGAACGGAACCACCATGCAGAAGCGTTGTTTCGCGTGGCCAGTTCTTTGATTTCGTCAGCTTATCTCGAAACCTTTTTCGACAACTCGATCGAGTTAGTGAATGGAGAATGGAGATGTCTTGTTAGAATTAAAACTTTCATTTCTCCTTCTTTTTTCCTTTTCGTTCGTAAGAATTTCCATCTCTTTACGCTGCTACGAAAATTTCCTGGACCTTGTCCTTTAAATTACTCTCTTTACCTCTTGTTCTCTCTCTCTCTCTCTCTTTATCTCTTTATTTCTCTTTCTCTCTTTCAACGTGTTAGACGAAGAACGACGAGTCCAGAACAAACAGACAATTTAGCTTATTTTAAGGGTACGGTTCGTGCTCTCGAATTTGGTGGGTGAAAGCGGTAGAACGAGTAGAGAGAAAGAAAGAGAGAGAGAGAGAGAGAGAGAGATAGAGAAAAGGGAGGAGGTACGTGGAAGGAGGACAAAAAATCGGTGGTTGCTTTCGGTGACTGATACGGCCCTGACTAACGAGCTTCGGCCGGACGATCGTTCCACTCTTAAAGCCTTGGAGGGTGGTCGTTTCTCTCCATCTCTTTCTTTCTCTTACTCTCTCTCTCTCTCTCTCTCTCTCTCTTTCTCTTTCTCTTTCTCTCTCCTCCATCTCTTCTCTTTCTTTTCTCCCTCTTTCCTGGCGTCTTTCTCGTACACGAGGGCACATTAGGCACCGTCCAACCTCGTATCAATCACCCGACAGTCTGCGGTGCCCTCGTCTAAGCAGCAGCTCAGCAGCTCCTGCCAACTCGTCGAGCACGGAAGGAGAACCGGAGGTGACGCGATTGAATACCACCCTAACCGATGTTGTTGGCCGGTCTTTCTATCTCTCTCTCTCTCTCTCTCTCTCATTCGCTATCTTGATGACGATGCCGTCGGAATAGTACCAAGGCAGAAAGAAATGTTTCTCATAGGAGAACACACTCGGTTAATGGTCTAGTGGCAAAAGACGATCGACGACTTAACGAGGAACGTTGATCCGGAACGTATAGTATGCCATGAGTTCTTTTGAAATAGAACCGTGACAGGATATTACGATTATCAGCATCTAACATTTGCTCTTAGGGAACAATATGCATGTTCGAAGCATATAACATTTCTTTTTAACGCATTATTTTATTATTATCATATCAATTTTTTTTTGTTCTCTTTTCTTTTTCTTCTTCGTTTGTCGATAATCATACTTATAACTTAAAGTATAACTTTCGATCATAAAATAAATACGATCATTTAATCTCTACGAGTTTAATCTCTAGTTTAATCTCTAAAAAAAACAAATATATATATATCTTCGCTAATGTACGGTTTATATATTTTTTCTTTTTATTTTTTTTTTTTTATTTTTTTATTTTATTCATTTGGTATAGTTGATCACGCCAAATGGCGTCACGTTCATCACAGCAATGTAAACAATTTCGTCAATTGGCATTATTTGTAGTGATTGTGTTAATGGTATATCGATTGCTTATCTTTCAAGAATATATTATATGTAATTTTAAAGGAAGAGAAAAGGAAAGAAAAAATATTTATATTTAAATTTACATTGTTAACGATTAATTCTCGAATGCTTAAGCACTCGAGACAGGTTGGAACGCGTTTACGAAATGTTTTCCTCGAAGTCACTCTTTATATGCAATTAAAAGCGATTCTGAAAACTTTGCGCCGTTGCGTACGGTGTTTCGATTCTCCGAACGACGCTCGTAAATATCGCTTAGGCGCCAGGCTGTGCTACAAATCAGGCGTGTCCGTAGCTACGGTACTGTGTCTGTATCGCAAAACCAGGAGAACCAACGGACACACAGAGAGATAGAAACTACGGAAGAGAAAAAGATATAGAGATATAACTAGAGCTGGAGATAGAGATAGAGATAGAGATAGATAGAGGTGGTCGGTCTCGAATTAATATTCGGACGGCGATTTAGATTTAGAACACGAATTTGCTGATTAGTTTCCTACAAGGGAGAATGTGGTCGCTTCAGTTGCACTCCTTCACTTGGACGTTAAGCTGTAATGGTGATGGTGGTGGTGGTGGTGGTGGTGGTGGTGGTACTAGTGGCGGTGGTAGTGATAGTGGTGGTGGGAGATGGGAGGAGGGGGAAAGGGAATACGTTTTCGAGTCGAGATTTAGATTCCTGAGAGAGGGTTGGGGTCTTAGCAGGGGTCAAACGCTTCAGGAGAGACATTTGTTAGTTCTCTCTCCCTTTTCTGCGACAAGTGCGCCGGACACGTCTTAATATATGCATCCTATGTAGCAATGAACACGCCTTTATACAAATTGTGTTCGTAGTTTCCTTCTATAATATACCATCGTTATTTTCTTCTAATATATTCTGATTGATATTGATAACTTAAAATGGATTTTGAAAAGTTATAGCGAATCATCGATATCAGGAAATCGTGAATATAAATGCTTTTTTTTTTTTTTTTTTTTTTTTTACGTTTTCCAAGAAATACCTTTTCTGTACATAGGTGATTAAAACGCGATAGGAGAAATAAAAGTACATATATTGTTTTCCTTTCTCATAGGGCGAAAAAGTAATTTCGAGTAGGTAATCGCAAGAGAAAGGAAGAAAATCGAGCAGGAGATATTTCGTTGGGTCGAATTAGCAGCGTCGAGTCCTAAACGTGGCACACGAACGCTCCCCTCCCTCATCCAACCTTCTTCTTGGTCCTTCTCATCTCTTATCCTGCAGGAGATCCCCACTTGTCCGTGCTCAACGAGGGATCCTTTTCCTCCAGGATTAAATGGAGCGCCTAGATGACCGATGCTCGGTCCTGCGGACTCTCGAGTGTGGAATAAGGGGGGGTTTGGAAAACAAGATAAAACAAGGATAAAGCTCGCTTAGGCTCTATCTACTCTCTTTTCGTCGGCTTTCCTCAAAGTGTCACGTGCCTGCGTAAAAATAAAAGATTCTTTGACGGTACTCATTGGTTCGTAGCGAGAGGATACACATTTTATTTATTTATTCTCTCCTTTCGCTCTCTGAAAAATTAGATTTTCTTCCTTCTTTTTTTTTTTTCTTTTTTTTATTCGCTTTAACAATTTGTTTCTTAAAAATATTACACACATATTAACAATTCGGACAAATTATTCTAGTGAAAATTGAAAAATTTTGTAGTAAAAAAGAAAGAAAAAAGGAATTAAAATAGAAAACGCTTGCAGGATGTTACAATAAGAAATATCACGATTGACATTTAAAAGTTCAAAGCAATGGGCATAACCAGTTTAATTAGAAATTACATAGATCGATCGAGTGTCTCGTTGCGTTCTTCGCATCGAAAGTTGGTTTTCTGAGTTTGTTTTTCCTTTTTTTTTTTTTTTTTTTTTTCGTTTTTCTCTGTCCCTCTCCCTCCCTTAACCCCGTCATCTTGGAAGGTGTTTTCTGCAGATTCCGTTTGCAGATTCAAGAGGAGCGACATGCGTAATACCGCATTAAGCTCCGATTACACGTGTATACGTAAGGTTCCGACTTCATTGTCATCTAAGAGGATTACCTTTCGACTTTGTTGTGGCACTCGAAGACGTTCGTTAGCGAAATCATTATTACCACACGGTGATCTCTCCTTCCTTTCTTCGACGAAAACGCGAAGCTTACGGTATCCTTAAGTAACTTCTGAGTTTCTCTGTTAAACGAACCAAAGTCGTTTTTACTTCAACCCTTCTTCCTCTTTTTTCCAATCTTTTTTCTTTTTTTTTTTATCTTATCTACGATTAGGAAAAATAATTTAAATGAATTAAGTCGATATTTGCGGAAATGGATATTATTTAAAATTCTTATCTAACGTATTTGTGAAAACGTCTTTATTTTATCATTAATATTCTTATTAATGATATTAATGATAATAATGAATGATAAATAATTTCGTAAGATAAACGATATATATATATATATATATATATTTATATATTTTTATTTATATATTTTGATTAGTATTTATAAGAAAATATTGGTACGTAATATAATTTGCCAGTATAAATAATTAAGTTTTTAGGATTTGAGTCTATGATTTATTCTAAACACCGACTAATTATTTAATATACTTATAAATTTTTATATTTACAAATATTTTGATTGAAATACTGACTGTTTTTGTATTAATCGATGTAATACTGACTACATATATTAAATATTGATTATTTATTTTATATACTAATTAAAATTTTGTTTAAAATACTGGCTTAATAAATAGCTCCACATTATAAAATCACGTTTACTATTTTTTTTTTTTTTTGAAAAGAAATGATATAAGAATTCAGATAAGTATTTACAGGGAAAAAGCATCAATCTTTTATTCACGTGTTCGTTCCAGAGTTATGAACGAAAGTCATACGGTCCTTTTAATATAATATCACCTGCCAGTCATGTCCTTTTCTTTTCTTAATGTGCATTCGATTATGATAGAGAAGGGATTGCAGAATTTTCGTAGATTAGATTAATCGTAGTTGAATGATCATGATTTCTCTCATAGTTCTTTTTTTTTTTTTCTTTTTTTTAAAGAAAAACAATTTCCAAAAATAATGAATTCGTCTTTGATTTGTGATTTTTCAAAGAGAAACGAAAAAAAAAAAGAAATTGCCACTTCATTACAATTTAATTCAATTTTATAGCAGCCGCACGTGCATGCTTAGCGTTTGTAATCTCTTAATAATTTTTGTTACACCATATGGATACGAATTTTGAAAATAGATCCAAACAGTTAACTGGTTAAGGGATCGGTTTGTTAATAGTCAGTACTTTTTTAAGATAATATATTATTGTTTGAAGATAATAATAATAAAAAAAAAAAAAAAAAAAAAAAAAAAAAAAAAAAAAAAAAAAAGAAAAGAAAAAAAAACAGAAAAAAAAACATGTGTTTATCCATGGAATACGATGTTCGAAGAATTTCAAGTGGCACGCGCGTCATTACTTTTACGACTTTCTCAATTTCTAAGCATCGGCCTTTCTTTTTCTTTTTCCTTCCCTTTTTTTTTTCTTCTTCTTTCTTCAGCATCACATTAATCACCTCGCCGGATGACGCGACAGACCCCTTCGGATCGCGTTTCGTGCTCCGAGGCGTTCGCCAACGACCATTCTTGCTTTTCGTCTAACCGTGACGATCGTTCGTTTTTTTTTCTCTCTCTTTCGCCAATTTTTACCGTCCACGATGCGCTGCTGCTTCTCTTTTCGTTCCTACCCTAATATAACTCCGGTCTTTCACGCTTCCGTGCCAGAGTAATTCCCAATATGGGATCTTGGCTTCTTAACTTTTATAGTAGCCGAGTGTCCTCTTGATTTGTCGAATATAATCAGTCTAGGTTTATATGAAAATTGTGGACATAGATTTGTTTCCTTCTCTTTTTTCTTTTTTTTTTTCCCTCATTACTTTTGTCACGTTTTTAATTCTAGTACATACCTATTTGAATTTAAGTTAGAGTCTTCGATCTATTTTTCAATTTTTCATGGATACTCGATTCTCTTATTTCTCTCTCTCTCTTTTTTTATATTTTATTTATTTTTTTTTTTTTTTATAGAATAAATTTCTAAATAGTTAAGTAGTTTAATCTCTCTATAATCCAATTTCTTTTTTCGTGTTTACCAATAAAATTCTACAATGCTCCTAAGAAAAAAAAAATTAGTATAGACATCTAACATAAGTATGTTATGTTAATGTTACATGGCGTCATAGCGAGTATTCATTTCAAATTGTATGATTTTATCATATTTTTAATCTCGAGATATTATCTTACTCTTTATTAAGGTTTCGTATACATTTTTCTCAGAAGGATATTCTATCGACAAGAACTTCTCCCCAATCGTCCTATTCCTCCTCTTATCCTTCTTCTTCTTCTTCTTCTTCTTCTAAACTAGATTCGTTCAAATCGAAATCGGATCGAAGTTGTAGCAAAAGTTTGGTCGTTCACTGTTAAGCTTCGATTCCATTCGGCACGAGCCAGGATTCTCGTTGAGCGGCTTTTCCTTGAGCGAGAGGATAAAATCCTTAGGAATCGACCCTTCCTCGAACCCGCGAAACTTCTCCGTTCGATCTCCAGCCAAGTTTTTGCTTCGTTTCGACTACCGTTTATGGTTTGACTACTCTCCGATGGCACTTTAGGGAAATACATGGTTGCTTAGAACGAGCAACCGGTGGACTCTCCATTGTGTATCGTTCGTCAATAAACCTCAGTCTAGAGGTTCGTCTAGTTTGAACTGACTCTTTGGAGATCGTTTATGGTCTCTCGGTATATCGTAAAGTCGAATGTGGACTGATGATGTCTTTCAACGATAAAGATAAATACCTAAATAGGTTTCACTAAATATCTTCAATATTAACCTCTTCGTTGTCGTACGTCGTTAATGTCAACTTGACATCCTTTTACAGCGAGTCCTAATGTCAAGTTAATTATACGAATTGTAAAAATACTTCGTATAAATATGTCTTGTTGTTCTTCTGTTAATTAAATTGATAAAATATAATTAAATAACTTAGAAATTACTCAACGAAAATGGTCAATCAGCGATCGTTACGAATCGAATGAAATGAAAAAAAAAAAAAAACGGCGAGAATAACTCGAATCGCAAATGAGATTAAATAAAATAGATTAACAGAAATAAGACATGTTAAAATCCATCGATTTTCATTGATCGAAATCTGTATTACGAAACTGACACGTGTTTTTTGCGATGATAATCCTCATAGGTAGTTCTCGGTGTCATGGCACGTTTCACGGTCCTTTCGATATCGGTGCTCACGTCGGTAATTAGAAGGCTATGGGGGTGGACGGACATTCGAATTCATTTGGGGTCGACTCGCAGGGTGACTACCAACCAACGTTGGTACGGTATTCCTATAGCCGAACCTCTTTCCTTCCTTCCTTCCTTCCTTCCTTCCTTCCTTCCTTCCTTCCTTCCTTCCTTCCTTCCTACCCCCTTCCTTCTTCCCTTTCTCTAACAACCCTTGGAAAACTGTCTGAACATGACGTAACGCTCCTGAGAGGCGACGGCCTCCAAGCCGATGCTTTTTGCGCTGTCCGGCGAGCAACAATGGCTGCTTCTTATGGTGCCCTGGTCACCGTATATTATTAATTACTGTATTAATCTCGGCCGCCGCAAGCAATCTATTATACATGGGATAAGAGCTACCATCTCGCCATCAGCGCTTTCCACCCACACTTATACATGTGGACGCACGAATTAACGTTGCTCTTCGACTTTATAACTTTCTCCTCTCTCTCTCTCTCTCTCTCACTCTCTTTCTCTTACACTCTCTCTCTCTCATCCTCTTTCTCTTACACTCTCTCTCTCTCGTTCTCTTTCTCTCTCTTTTTCTTTTTCTTTTTCATTCTCGAGGATCATCGATCGAATCTAAGCAGCAGTATCAGTATTAGCAACGTCAGAGGGCAAAGAGTTCTTTCTCTCTCTCTCTCTCTCTCTCTTTCTCTCTCTCTTTCTCTCTCTCTCTCTTTCTCTCTCTTTCTCGGGTCAACAAATTATAAATTACAAATTTGAAGGGATCACCTTGATGAAATTTCAAGATACAATTTAATCGTAAGGATAACAAACTTTTATAACTTCTTTTTTTTTTTTTGTTTTGTTTTGTTGTAGACTCTTGTGCGTCTTGCATGTTAGCGAGGGTGGAACAGGAAAGATTGGAGAGTCTCAAGTACGACAAGGCTGTTATATATATAAAATGTGTCGACGACAGCGACGATTCCAAGGCGGAGCTGACAACAGAGGTAATTTACAACGTTTTTCATTATTTCAGGTCGATGCATTCCTTGGCATTTGATTAACAAAATAAAAGAAAGAAAAAAAGAAAATAAGAAAGAAATAAGAGAAAATAAATTAAAGAACAAATCTTAGAAAGCAGGATGAAATATTGACATTGAAAATATGATAAAAATTATATAATATTAAAATGAACCCTCTCGTAATTATTTATAACTATATCAACGTTCCCTTAGTTATTTCAACTAACACAGCTATGTTGAACATTTATGCGTTTTTCACGTTCTATTTCATTTTATCAGCACAATATCTTTCGTTTCGCTTATTCGAATACGCTTTCTCCCTCACTTCCCTCCCACTTTCTCTCTCTCTCTCTCTCTCTCTCTCTCTCTCTCAATATTTCTCATTCGTAGTTCTCGAAGATGAACGACGAGGAATATTGTTAATGGCCCTACGTGCCGAGTCACTGCAGAGAGTATTTTTGGAACCGGTTGCACCTTTGGTTTGATGTTGCTCGATAAGACAATTTTTTTGGTGATCTAATTTTTCTTATAGTGATGATAATAATAATAATAATAATAATAATAATAATAATAATAATAATAATAATAATAATAATAATAATAATAATAATAATAACAACAATAATAATAATAGTAATAATAATAATAGTAATAATAATAATAATAATAATAATAATAACAATAATAATCGTTATTACATTTGACCGACTTAAGAAGGCAATCAGCTTGCTTCTGTCCCTTACGTTTTTTTTTTTTTATTATTTTCGTCTCCCTTCATTTTCATTTCTCTAAGTAAAAGTATTCTCCAATGTAACGAAAAAAAGAAAAAAAAAAGAAAAAAAAAAATAGAAAGAAAGAAAAAGAATGCAAAATAAACAAGAAAATATCGACGGGTACTTTAATCTCCAAGAACAATTCTTTTTTTCGCTTTTTTCGTTTTCTTTTCTTTTTTCCTTTCTTTTTTTTCCCCCTTTTTTTACGATAGAATAGAGAACCATTAATTATAGTGTTCGAACGCGTGCCGCAGGTAGCCGCCAAGAGACCGAAGATGGACAGTTCGAGACCATCGAGGACAAGAAGAAAAGTTAAAGGATCCCACGAATTGAAGGTGTCGTCTGAGATAACGTTGAAGGAACTTAAAGTTATGGTAAGTATTCTTACTCCTCCTTTCTTTATATCTTTCTTTCTTTCTTTCTTTTTTTTTTTTCTTTTTTTAAAAATCATTCGATCAGCAAAGGAAAAAAGAAAAAAGGAAAAAGAAAAAAGAAAAAAGAATTGAACTCGTCTCGCGATTCGTTCGTATCGAGACGGCGGACTTTGGCAGGCAGCCACCCCTGAAGGAGAAACAGTGGGCAGTGGAGTCCAAGGTAGCTCGTTTGCTCGTTCTCCATTCCCTTCCCCTCCCCCACCCCACCCCTCAGTTCCGCTCGTCCGCCCGTTCGTCCTGACCGTCCTGCCCGCCACTGTGCCACCCCCTCCTTCCCTCTTCCAAGCATCCCTATATCCCTTGGTCTTCCTTCTTCGGGCCGGCGCATCGCATCGCCGGACGAAAGTAGTAAAGCGTAGTTATGGCTGGTTAGCATATGCCTGGGCCCTGGCAGTGTGCTTAAACTATTAAGCGTATTTATATTGCGAGGGCTGGGGCCATCTCCCTTTCTTGGCTTGGGCAACCGGCAAAAAGCCGAAAGAGCATAAACCTCGCGCTAATAACAGGCCTCCGACTTATCCACTCCACTTCACTCCACTTCGCTCCACTCAGACTTCCATCTAAGTCTCTCCTTTTCTCTCCTTTTCTCTCTCTCTCTCACACACACACACAAACACACACGCACATACTTTCTTTTTCTCATTCCTCTTTTCTTCTTCTCTTCTTTCTTCCTTCATTTCTTATCTTTTCTTCTTCTTCTTCTTCTTCATCTTCTTTTTCTTCTTTTTTTTTCGCTTTTTTTCTTTCTCTTTTTTCTCTTTTTTTTTTTTTATTTTTAATTTCTTTTTTATTTCTTTTTTATTCTTTTTCTTTTTTCTCTCCGCGTTACCGCTGCCTCTCCTTCTCCTTCTTTCTCTAACGTTTCTCTTTCGTTGTCCCATAGAGGGGATCTACCTTGAAGCCAAAGTTGATCTTTTCTAATATCTTCTGGTAAACTCTTCGTCGCGCGTCAATGGGAATACACAAAGCACAATCTTCTTTCATTCATTCGTTCATTCATTCGTTCATTCGTTCTTTCGTTCTTTCGTTCGTTCATTCATTCCTTCTTTCCCTTCATTCGATTTCATTCGATTTTACGGCAAACACTTCGACGATGAAAAGAAGGTGAACTCTTCACGCGTTAGACCGTTATTGGAAAATATCGAGAGAGTGAGAGAAAGAGAGAGAGAGAGAGAGAGATGCGGATCAAGGGTGCCGGATCAGCAGCTCTCCTCGTCATTCTGGAGGAGAAATATGTCGAGCGAGCGCGCGTTCTTCGCTTTTTACGTCTTGGCAAAAAGGTGCGAAGCTCGATAAAAATGTTTGAATTTCATGGTCGAGTGCGGACAAGTGGTGGTAGCGTGCGCCCGCGAAACAGAGAGAGAAAGATAGATAGATAGATAGATAGATAGATAGATAGATAGATAGATAGAGAGAGAGAGAGAGGGGGAGAGAGAGAGAGAGAAATAGAAGAGACAGAGAAAAAGACAGAGAAACATGATGGGCAACCCGCAATGGCGTTGGCGTTTACGTAATCGTCGTAAACTCGATATTACTTTCTATCACATTCCAAGTACCCCGTTCGATTCTTTTTCCTCGATCGTTCTTTCACCGAGAACTATAGTGTTTTGAAAGGCGAAAAAAAAAATATATATATATATATTGTAGAAAGAAATTATAAAAATAAAAAAGAAAATAAATAAAAAAGAGATTAAAAAAGGATAAATATAAATAAAAATAAAAATAAAAGTAATCTTAGAGAAATATAGTTTTGTGTTTTTTCGCCGAACGACGATTGTTGTCATCGTCATCTTTCGAAGAGAGAGAGAGTGAGAGAGAGAGAGAGAGTGAGAGAGAGTGAGAAAGAGAGAGAGAGAGAGAAACGGTAGGAGAGATTTCTTTTGGAGCAACAGTACCGTGTAATTACAGCTCACTGTTCCTGCCGTTGCCGTTGGAGATTCTAATGATCGAGGGAAGGCTTAATGTCGTCGCCGGGAAATTCGTGGAATTACGTAAGAACGCGTTTAATTGTGGGAGCCGATTCGTTCTGGTAGATAGAACGATAATACGTCGACAACGGTCCACGAATGTTACCGTTTCTCAGTTAACTTTGCCATTGTCAACATATTGGACGCACAATTTTGTACGAAACTATATATATATATATATGTATATGTATATATTTTTTTTTTTTAATTTAATAAATTTTCTTTGTTTTTTTTTTTTTTGTTATTTAGACGGGACGAAAAATCGGTATGTAATAATAAATCGTAACGAAAGGCATATGTATCAGGGAGTTTATTTTTATCGATGAGAATTCAAGAATAGCAGTTGGTTTCGATTATCTCTGTAGCTGTTGCTGTTGGTGTTACTATTGCTGTTGTTGGAAGAGGCTGAAAGGATCGAACTTTAGTTAACCAACGGCTTTACTCACCAGCAATTTTCCAGCCACACCTACTCTGCCTTCTCGATCCTGTTAAACCCACCTCTATTTATCGCTTTTGTCGGATGGTTTTCGTTCTCGGGGTTGGAAGAGAAGAGACTTCAACGAAGAACCTTCTTCGAGATTTCATGACTCTTCTACTATTCTCTTGGAAGATAGGTTTCTTATCTTTGACAATAGAGAACAAAAATAAATAAATAAATAAATAGTTCTTGGTATTGTTAAATAAATCTTTCTTCGATCGATTTATCTAATAATCGATATAATTTATATTTATATTATTTAGGAACAATTTCGTTTAATAAATATATAATACATATATAGGTTTTTCGTTGAATTTTAATTTTTAATTTGAAAACGTATAAAAATTACTTCTTATTGTCCATTGGCCTTTGGCACATTATTTATATCTCTACTCTTTGAATTTATCTTTAATTAACAAAATATACAAATTATTTTTTGTTTTGTCTTTTCTTTCTTTCTTTCTTTTTTTTTTTTTTCTCCCATAATCTATAGCCTCATATTCTCATAATCTATAATTAAATAATTATAAACGAGTGGTAAATTTTTTTTTATTTATTTATTATTAATCAACAACGTAGCAAAAAAAAAAAAAAAAAAAAAGAAAGAAATAAAGAAGTAATTCTCTAACCTAATCACCATGGGAATAAATTTAACAAGGAAAGTTTTACAAGAAGGATTTATTTTTCTTTATTTATTTATTTATTTATATTTTTTTTACTGCAAACGAATTTAGACGATGTAAAAGAGGTTCCTTCTCAAATAGGATGAGTAGAAGATGGAAGAGAAAGAAGAGGTGAGTTATTCCGCAGACAGTTTAAGTCGGTTTACGTTGGAAACGGTATAACCAGGGGTTTATACGTCTCCTTTCTGTGTGCACATCTTCTTTCGCGTAACGTATTCTCCTTCTCTCTCTCTCTCTCTCTCTCTCTCTCTCTCTCTCTCTCTCTCTCCCTCTTTCTCTGCTTTCTTTTCTCTTTCAACGTGGAAGAGGTCTCGGTTACTCGTTCGCTCGTAAAACCGAAGCAACCTGCGCGTTTACACCGACACCGGCATTGGACCAACGGATCATCCAAGATGAGAGGAAGAAGGAAAGAGAAAAGGACGCGGTCAATGGGGTTTATCGCGAGCAAATGTTCCTGCCTCTTTCGAAGCACCAACGTTGCTTTCACAAATTAAGCAATTACCTGGACGCATGCGCTCTTCTCCTGCACATGCTCCTTTTCTTCAAACTTTCGAGAATCCAAAGTGCCTTTTGCCGTCCATTTTCTTTCCCTTATTAGAGTACCTATTTCTTCTTTCGTTCTATTTTATCAGTACCAAGATAACACTGATATTATCTTATTTTTCGAATAATACAAATTAATTTATTACAAGAGAATGACTTTGTTCTTCGTCTTATTGTTGACGTTGTTGTTATTGTTGTTATTATTGTTATTGTTGTTATTGTTGTTATTGTTGTTATTGTTGTTATTGTTGTTATTGTTGTTATTTATTTCTTTGTTTAGACGATGCAAATTTGCGGCGCTGGACCATATGATCAGCATCTTATGTTGGGTGAACACGAGCTTACCGATCACAGTCAAAGTTTGGCGGCTCTTGGGATATTTCCAGGAGCATTATTGACTTTAAAGGTGAGTTGAATTTTTTCGTAAAAATGAATTAGAGAGAGAGAGAGAGAGAGAGAGAGAGAGAGAGAGAGAGAGAGAGAATTTTAACGTTAGAAATTTTTATATATTTATGCGTGTATGTATCTAACTATTTGAATCATTTTATATCGATTTAAATTAAATCGACCATATAAAACGATTTTCTTATATAATAAGAAAAGTATTTGAATTGGCGCGTAATGTTCGAATGAAGTGTCGCCAGAACGATACGTTTGTTTTGCTTGAAGACAAGAACAGTGACAAAGAGATGCAATTTAGATTTAAGATCTAGCGACCGTTTCCCTTAAGCCCAAGACAATGGATAAGTAACGCCGGCAATGGTCGAAGATAACGCTAAGAGCGACGTTCTCGTTTTGGGATTAACTTGAAACGCCTTACTTGAGATTAGAAGCGTTAATTGGACTTACCACTCGAGAAATCGGAACCGTTAAGATTTCCCATTGAGGCTACGAAAGAGTTCGTTTGTCTTGGATAGATCTACTTAATTATAGCTATTTCTGTATCTAAGAGGAACTAATGTATTTTGAATTGCAATAACGTGATATTTTATTTTCAAGAATCGTCGGCATAATCCTGGAATTTTTCATTATTTTATATCCAAATAAATAATACAAACAATAGTATTTTCTGTTTATACTTCTTGTAAATATTTCTTCTTTTTTTTTGTTTTTTTTCTTTTTATATAACATATGGATATATAATTATTAGGTATAGTATTAGGTGTAATGATAATAAAAAAAAAAAAAAAAAAAAAAAAAAAATAATAATAATAATAATAATAATAATAATAAACTAGATAGTACAGTATTTGTCTAGAGTCAATAAGTAATATTGGAAATTTTCAAATATAAATAAAATAATATAAAATAAAGTAAAATAAATAAAGAAGAAATTTTTTATTAAAAAAAAATATATATATATTCATATAGTTAGATATGTATATATAAATATTTATATATTAATATAATAATATATATATATATATTTAAATATAAAATTAGCCAATGCAACACATTGGTCAATCTAATGCAATCTCAAACTTATATATATATATATATATGTATGTATCAGATTGACATTTGTATTTTAAAGAAGTCTGTTAAAATCAATATTGATCATATACGAAGTCACCATCGCAAAAAAAAAAAACTGAAAAGAAAGAAAGAAAAAGGGAAAAAGAAAGGATTGACAATTCCGCTCGATCGATAATATCGATTTTGATTGCAACTGAGAGATGAGATCTCGGTGTGGAACTGGTATTAGATTTCTTTCTCTTTCACTTTTTTTTTTTTTTTTGTTACTTTATCTCAGACTGACCACGCGTATACATCTTCTCGGTGAAAATTCAATGGACATCATTCGTTAGCTTGGTCTGGTTTAGTTTGATTTGGTTTGGTTTGATTTGGTTGATTTGCCCGTCGAAGACGAAGACTAAGGCGAAGGCGAAAACGAAGACGAAGACGAAAACGAAGACGACGACGACGTTCTTGGGCTTTTTGTCGATTAAAAAGTGCGACCGAGCGCACTCCCGCGATGTTCGAGCGGTCGTTGAGCGATTCCTCAGCGAGAGAAAAATTCTCTCTCTCTCTTCTTCGGTTCGTTTCGTTTCGTTCGACGACGGCGGCGCTCGTCGTTGGAATAATTTCAGCATTCCGTCGCATTCCTCCGTTCACAGTCGACTGATTTTATGAAAGCGAGTCGAACGAGTCGAGCGAGAGAGCGGCACTCGCCACTCGAAGACTTTAAAACCGTTAACTTGTGACGTGCCTTCTCTCTCTTTCTCTCTCTCTCTCTCTCTCTCTCTCTCTCTCTTTCTCTCTTTCTTTTTTTCTTTTCTTTTCTTTTTTTTTTTCTCTTTTAAGAGAGAAAGAGAATTACGAGCAAGCATCGCCTCTCATCTCCCGACTAGTTTACAGGCTGTGGTTACACTAGCTGCGAATTATAATCGGCAACCGCCTTACCTTACCTTGCTTTGACTTGCCTTGCCTTGCCTTGCCTTGTCTTACCTTGCTTTGCCTTGCCTTGCCTTGCCTTGCCTTGCCTTGCTTTGCCTTGCCTTGCCTTGCCTTGCCTTGCCATGCCGTGGAGAATTCAACGTAGACCTCTCGACTACACCTGGAAATCGTTTCGCCGATTTTAAACGCTCCACCGATCTCGCGTTGACCTGAAAACTGCCGTCCGATATTATTTTCTTTTATCTTTCATTTTTTTTCCTCTCTTTCTTTCTTTCCTTCTTTCTCTCTCTCTCTCTCTCTCTCTCTCTCTCTCTCTCTCTCTTTCTCTCTTTCTCTCTCTCTCTATCTCTATCTCTATCTCTATCTTTCTCTCTTTCTGTTTCTTTCTCTGTTTGTCTCTTTCTCCCTCTCTCTCTGTATTCTTTTTTCTTCTTGATCATTATCCCGAATAATCTATTTTTCTCATGATACTAAAATCATGTCAATTATATCATATGACCGTTAGGTTCTATCTAATATTAATTAATAATATTAAATGTATTTTAATTTAGTTGATTAATTATGTTTATCTTTCTTATATATCTATTATTATAAATCATTCAACAATTTGTTATTGTTGGAAAATGTTGTAAGATATATTGTTTGCGGATGATCAATATAGATGTATATTATCCGCATACGATATTTAAGTATACGATTCGATAGAATGTAACGATGACAAACAAGCCTTTTGCGGAATAGGTTTTATGCCCTTTAACGGCCTATTTACGATCGTAGTTAAAACGAGCTTGAAAAAAATTGGGGTAGAGTAAGGAATATAATCGTGAGGTTAGTCGATTCCGTTGAAAAAAGATCGAGTTAAAGAGATTCCAATGGTTGAAGCTTAAGAAAAGAGGAAGAGGAGTCTGTAAAGTCGGATGCTCGTTAGATGAGATCCAATGCCAGATCGTAAAGATCATTGGGTAGTTATCTCGGGTAAACGTAAAACGTGAAAGACTTTTAAAGGATAAATTCGTAAGATTCGTGGAATCGAATGCATAGAAATCTTTTCTTCTTCTTCTTTTTTTTCTTCTTTCTTACTTTTTTATATTATGTATTATTAATTATTTACTTTTTTATTTATTTATATTTATCTCGAATAATCAGAATGATTTTCTGACTCGTACCTACATATATCTATCTATCTATTCAACGATGAGACAAAGTCCGAGTTGTAAAAGCACCGTGAAGCTGTTCTCTGCAGCGAGAGCTATGTCTGTCCTTGATCCTGAGCTACCGATCGGATATCAGGGAACACAATGACCAGGATGACTTGCAAGGGGATCGCCGATCGAACTTCTTGCTAGATATTAAATATCGCATCGTCATTCTTCGCGCAATTCAAGGTCACGCTTACAAAATTGATATATCTTTGCCATCTACGTCCACCTTACTTTAATCTTTTTTTTTTTTTTTCGTTTTCTTTTTTCTTTCTTTTTCTTTTTTTTCCTTTTTTTTCCTTTTTTTTTCCTTTTTTTTTTTTTTTTTTTTTTTTACGTTAATGGATACAGATTAACGAGTTTAACCATATAGGTATACTTACTTGCTTAATCAGCAATAGGCGTTCTTATTTCTATCGCTAACCGGAATAACGATTTCGTATGCTCTTTTACAAGGACATGGATATTATTCATTTGAAAAGAAAACTTTAATTGTACTTGAAACATTTCGATTTCAAAATTATTGAGTTCCAACGATAGTTTGAGAAATATATATATATATATATATATATATATATATATCAACATAGATAGAGAACAGGTATATATATATATATTTTTTTTTTCTTAAATTAATCCTTATCACTCCCATATGGATAGTAATGATGCCAATAGGATTATATATTCATTCGTTCCTTTCTTTTTTATTTTTACGAATAAGCAAACAATCCTTTTAAAAATAATTGTAATACCTAATTAAAGACACATTAAAATTCATTAATCTTGATATTTCTTTAGAATTGCCTTACGAACATGTTATTATTATCCTTGAAAGAGTAATAATAGATGTGTATGTTTATGCATGGATTATATAAAAATTGTATGATCAAAAGAATTGATAGAGAAAAGGAGAGAATGAGAGAAAGAGAGAGAGAGAGAGAGAGAGAGAGAGGGAGGGAGAGAGAGAGAGAGATAGAGAGAAATGGAAGATGCGTCTCTTTGGAAGACAGTCGAGCATTAGAGGCGATAATAACGACAAGAAGCAATATCGTTTGGTACAAAGTCAGCTCGTTCTCTTCCCTTCACTTTTCCCCATTTTTTTGCAATTCCTCGTCGGTGTGCTCTTCATGGCTGATCGAGCGGAGTCTTTAGAGTCGGTCCGTCGAGTCTCCAACGGGCGGCACCCGCGTTTGATGTCGTGTGACGAATGTCCGCGTTGGACGCGCTCTTCTCTCTCTCTCTCTCTCTCTCTCTCTCTCTTTCTCTCTCTCTTTCTGATCTCGTCGGTCTTCGCTACTTTTCTTCCTCTCTTTTTCTCTCTTACGCGCGCTCTGGTAAAAGAGAGAGAGAGAGACCGAGAGAGATCGAGAGAGAATCCCGTATTACGGAGTCTCTCTCTCTCTCTCTCTCTCTCTCTCTCTCTCTCTCTCTCTCTCTCTCTCTCTCTCTCTCTCTCTCTCTCTCTTCGTAGCAAGCCCCAGCAACTCTACCTTGCCAACAGAAAATTGGAAACATCCGATAGGGGCTTTTATACTCACAACCCGAAGCTACACAGTAAAAAGGAAGAGGCGCGAGGCTGGAACCGAAAAATAAGTCGATCGATCGATTCGCGTGGCTACTGCTGCCGCCGCGCGACGTTCATCCGCATCGTTCGCCTGAGTAATTCCTTCCTTCCTTCCTTCCTCTCTTTCTTCCTTTCTTCCTTCCTTCCTTACTTTCTTTCTTTCTTTCTTCCTTCTTCCCTTCATGCGTTCTCTTCTATGTTTGGTATCAACGTACAACTCGTATTGTCCGTTGTATTAAGTTGGACCATTTGGAGACTTTAATGCCGCGTTTGGATCAGCCTCAGAAATGAATCTTTAATTAAATCGTTTTGATTATAGTCTTAATAATAGTTTATAGTGAAATATTTATATAGATCTGTGTCTACAATTTCATTTACTTTTACGTGATAAATCACAATTTTTGATCTTGAAGAAATTCCTCGAAAAAATTGATGAACGTCAATTCTGTTCAAACGAATACATTTCCTTGAGATTTCCCTTTTACGATTCTAACAAATCGTAATTCATTTTTGTGAATGAAACTCAACGAATCCCAATAACGTCATCGATCGTCCTTAGTCCTTTTCTACGTGGATTCTCCGGTAACGAGGAGAAGGATGACCGAGTCCAAGGAAAGGGTCTCTCCTCCCGTCCCCCCACCCTTATTGGAGCCTTCGTCGAGGAATTTCGCGAACGAAATTCCGTGAAATTTCGCGGTACCCTTCGGGAACATTTCTTCCAAACAGCAGCGCCATCTTCTCTTTCTTCCTTTATATCTTTTCTTTCTCAAGCAATGTTTCTACGAGCAAGAAACTCATAGTGACGCGAGAGATACCACGTGGTTCCTTCTCGATTCCTTTTACTCTCTCGTATTTTACTCTTCTCCAATTCTTTCTACCTTGCTAAACGAGAAGAGAAAAGATTCAAGTTTGTATGTATGTGTGTACATACATACATACATACATACATATATACATACATACATACATACATACATACATACATACATACATACATACATACATACATACATACATACATACATACATATATACATACATACATATATACATACATACATACATACATACATACATACATACATACATACATACATACATACATACATACATACGTACATACATACATGCATGCATGCATGCTTACATACATACATACATACATACATACATACATGCATGCATGCATACATACATACATACATGCATACATACATATATATATATATATACATATATATATATATATATATATATATATATATGTACATTTCTCTTTTTCTTTGCATTCTTCATCATTTGTTTTCATCTAAAGATAAACAGAAACGATAAATATACGTAATTTACTCACGGTATAGATAATATCGATGATTACGGAAGAAAGTATCTTCGAAGGAAGATATTTTAAATGTCTTTAAAACTTAAAGAGATAAATATATATTCGATATCGTTCGAATATAATTCGAATTTGTATTGTAAATATATCATTAATATATTTTTTATTTTTTACGAACTCCTTGCTCGAATCGATTTCTTCTTTTCTTTTTCTTCTTTCTTCTTTCTTCTTTATTAGCGACAAAAAGGTACTAATTGTTTTAACTATGTATACTTGATGGGTACCATCTTCGAATTAACGATCTTTTTCTAATCTCTCAAGCATCTTCATCATCCGTACACCTGAGAAGGCAGACAGATGCGAGGCCAAGGGTCGTTGGTCACTAATTACGCGCGGAACAATTAGCACAGCTCTCTACTGTTCAGGTTTAATTGTTCAGACCGAGGATGGAGCAATGCCATCGCGGAAAGTTGACTTTTCCTTTGGCCCTCGTCATAAGATCGACTTTTTTCGATACCAGATTCCACAAAGTCCTTCTTCCGACTTTTCTTTATCGTCTCGTCTCGTCTCGTTTCGTTTCGTTTCGTTTCGTTTCGTTTCGTTTCGTTTAGTCCCTCCTCGTCTCACCTCCTCTTGTCCATTCTGCTTTCGTCTCGTTTAGGAGAAGAACGTTTGGCCGATCTGTCTATGTATATGTTGCTTGGTATTTCTGGAATTTGCAATTTCATTCGTTCTATGGAATTTGTACGACTTTTAGAAATATTTTACTGCGTCTAATATTCTTGTTAGCGTTAGAAAATTGTGTTCAGTTGCAATTCTAAGTATACATACATAAATAAATACATACATATATACATACATATATACATACATAAATACATACATATATATATATATATACATGTATATAATATATTGTGTATATACATATAATATACATACATATATATATATATATATATACATATACACACATATACATATATATAGTCAAGAGTGCAATCCAAAGTAAATCTGTTTTACTTCGATAAGTATAGTAAATGATTGATATTAATCTTGATAGTTATCAATTTAACGAGTTATCAATTATATACACACACACACATACACACACATATATATGAATATATATATATATATATATATATATATATATATATATATATATAATAAGTGCAGTTAAAAGTAAAAAAATCTCGTTGATTTCGATAACGATTGATATAATATCAATGGTTATTAATCCAATCAGATAATCAATTTTTCTAACAATGTTCTTCAACAATCTAACACGATCTAATAATTGAAATCTAATCTAATTACACTCAAAGATAATCATATAAAAGTATTTTATTATCGTTACGATAAATCATGTCATGACGATTAGATCGAAATTTTGTTCTTTCTTACCTAAAGACCGGTAGCATCGTGTCAGGATCCGGTCGGGAGTCCTATAATTATTGCCTTTAATAACGGATCTTACCGCGAAGGATAAGATCGATGGAAGGGTCTTCCCTTTCCCGTTCCCGTTCCCTTTACTCTTCCCCTTCCAAAAAGGTAGAGGATTCTTCGGAAGGAAGGATCCTTTGCTGCCGACCGAGCGTTCTCTCTGTCTCTCTCTTTCTCCCCACCCTTTCTCTCTCTCTCTCTCTCTCTCTCTCTCTCTTTCTATTTCTCTTTTTCTCTCTCTCTCTTTCTATCTCTTTCTCTGCACCTGACCGGTCGGCCCACTCGGAAATAAATCAATTAAGCCGATGCAGATCTAAACGGCATCGTCATCGTCATCGACTTCGTTTCTCCACGCGCTGGAAATAACCTAACGTTCTTCGAGCCTTTTCATCGAGAAGGTCGAAACATCAAATTTTTCTCTCTTTCTTCAATCTTTTCTTATTTTATTTCATACAACGTACAATCAAATTGCATACCTTTTTTTTTTTTTTTTTTTTTTTTTTGAAAATTTCTATCGTCTTGATACGATGGATATTTTTTTTTTATTATTATTTTTTTCTTCCTTCTTTTCTTCTTTAACTTTTTTTTCTCTTTTTTTCTAATCTCGCTATTATTCACGTGTTTTATCATACGTGTTTTCACTCGGACATTCTTCTTCGTAGAAATCGATCGATCTATCTTAATAAACGTTTTTATTAGGTTTTTACGATTAAGCATTCAGTCGAAAGATAATTCGAAAATATTTGCGTGCTCCGTACGACATTTGATTTGTTCGTGCGATATTATCGTTCGTGCGATTCTATGTATTAATTGTTAGACATGTATATACCTTGAAAAACGTTCGCATAAGCCTGCGATATTATTTATGACAAAAAATATTTTAGATCAGGACGATTAGGCCAATACCGTGCCGTGTAATCGATTTGATCTAATCGTTTTTTTTTCTTCTTTTTTTTTTGTCTTCTTCCTTTTTTTTTCTTTCTTTTTTGTTTCTTTTTAATAAAACTGCCGACGTCGCTCATTTGCCTATCCATATACCTAAAGTCGTTTATAATATTAACATTTCACGGTTAAATTCCCTTATTTCACGTAGTATCATATTTTATGCATGATATCAAAGCGATCAGAACGCGCAAACGTAAACGATAACGATCGTTTAACATCATTTTCTACTTCTCCTCTTTGATTCAAATAACAGAGAGGGAGGGCGAAGAGTAGAAAGAGAAGATGCCATGAATTTTTCGGGGACGCTTACCCAATTCCCAGCTGCGTCCTATATGAGATTCGTCCCTAGCATACGAGATTTTTTTTATCATATTCTCTCCCTCTCTCTCTCTCTCTCTCTCTCTCTCTCTCTCTCTCTCTCTTTCTCTCTCTCTCTCTGTCTGTCTGTCTGTCTGTTTGTATGTCCGTCCGTCTGTCTGTCTATCTCTCTCTAATTCTCCCTTCTTTTTCTCGGTCCAATTTTTTTCTTCTTCTTTTTTTTTTTTTTTCGTTTTTTCTTCCTTTCTTCCTCTTTTTTTTGTTCTCCTCTTTTTTTCTTTTGCAAAACTTTTCCTTTTCGGACACTCGCGATTCTCGGCTCCTAGGCGAGCCTAAGTTAATATTAATAGGGATATTTATGGGCCGTGGGTCAGTCGTGGTCACAACCGGCGTGGCTAGAGAACTAGCGATAAAAGAAAATCTGAAAATGCCATGATTTATGATCCCTCCTTCTCTCCTCCTCTCTTCCTTTACTCTTCGGCACCCTTAAACGCTGAATAAGTTATGGTCCGTAGCCGCGAGCCACGCTGCCCATAACTCCGACTATGCCTATCGTATATTGACTATGGTTTATCGAGTAACGAAAGTGCGCGTATAATCATATTTAATTATAATTTTCTATTTAATAAAGAATATTCTATATAAGTTCAAATGATATATTGCTAAGACGCTATTATAACATACAAAAAAATAATGTGATTTTGTATTCGTTTTTTTAAATATTTTTTAGAATAGAATTTATTTTATAAAATAAAATAAATAGATATCTAAGATAAACATCATTTTGGGACGTACTTTATATATATATCTATATATATAAACTATATATAGTAAAAAGAACATATATATATATATATGTATATATATATATATGTATATATATATATAAATATATACATATTTATATGCGCGGATGCGTGTCTATATTATATAAATATATATATACACGTATATAATTAATATAATTAATAAATACATATTATATTTATATATATAAATATATAATATGTGTATATATATATATATATATATATATAAATAAAGGCATAAATGTATAAAAATGCACGCGGTGTATGTACACACAATACATGACTATGTATCATCCATTCAAAGCGTTCAAGCCATGGAA